>NC_064863.1:83934116-84003790 GCF_024139225.1 Suncus etruscus | reverse complement strand
CTGATGTTTTTTAAGTGAAGCAGGTAATGGTACTTTTTCTTAGTAGTAACATCCAGAAGGATGCGTCCTGTGTTTCAGTGGGTCAGGAAATTAGAAAATCACTATGATATTTCAATTTTTGAGTGAATAAGGCATCGAAACTGTCATTTTCATCACAGAACATATGTTACTCTATTTTTCCCCAATCCTTTGACATCTCTGCAGCTTTATTTTCCTACTCAAGAAAATGGATATTTGAAATAGTAAGTAATTATATTTTTCTACATTTATTTAATGTTTCACTTACTATATTTTCCTAAACTGGGTTTGAATTGCTTGAGAAATAGAAAAAAAGAATGGGCACGATTATACTCATACTAATAAATGAAAACTATATAAGTGTCTAATATGTATACTAATCACTTTTTCTATGTATGCCGTTCTTTCTGTATCTATAAATATATGCTAAGTAGTTTAGCAAAGACCAAACATCAGTAAAAGATATTTTAAGTTCAGCAACGAGGATTGAGCTACAGGCCTGATATTGTAGGATTATTTCTCATTTTCATTTGTCATACAGGAAGATGTCCTTGCCTTCTATATAAAATAGGGAAAAATAAGCCTAGAACAGTGGTCGGCAACCTGCAGCTGGCGAGCCACATGTGGCTCTTTACACTTTTAATTCGCTCCTCTGTGTGCCGTGCAGCCTCTGCAGGAGTCAGGACTCAGCTCCTAACCTCTGTCAGTGCACGCCATGTGTGCAGCCCTCCCCCACCCCCCCACCCCCGGCAGCTGGCTCCAAGAGTGTAAGAGGATACCCGGTATCAACCCTAAACAAAGGTGTTCCCCCAACGCCATCCTTTCTTAAACCTCTCTCTTTGATATGTAAAAGTTCACTGAATATGTACTTTTGTCTCTCTCTCTCTTGACCTGAAGCTCCTGGTATTGGGAATTGGTTTTAATAAAGAAAGAGGTGTTCTAGCTTTTTGGGCTCCAAGAAGAGAGTACAAGGTAAAAGCCATGGACTCCATGATCATCCTTTCCTGGCTAGCTTGGTTTATTATTTCTTTTCTGCTACCGTGCTTCTCCAGACCAGGTGGGGTGGGGTTTAGAAATACAGTGTCTGGAGTGATCTTAAAACACATATTTTATTTTTGCACAAGAGTGGGCATCTTCCATGAAGGGATTCTCAAACCAGAGTTTTCTTTACCGTGGACTCTCATGTTCAGAGAACTCATGATTAAAGTTGTGAGCTAATGCCTTTAAATGCTGTTTTCGTTGTGAGCTAATGCCTTTAAATGCTGTTTTCATATTGATTATGACTTTCTGCATAATATAAGTGCCAATTAGAAATTTTTTGCAAGAGTGGAAACATTTCAACATCTCCTTCTCAGACACAGCTATCCCAGAATCAGATTCCTTTTTGAACACATCCATCTTATGTCTCACTGTAAAAACTACTTGTGAAACTCCCCTGCAGAGAAATATTAAATTCATAGAGAAAATGAACCATGTCTGCCAAATACACAAGCTTAGCTACCCACCCATTCCTTGTCCAACTGGGGCTGTACAAAGTCAGAGTTCTGCTCTCATAGGAACTGCACTACTTCTTCCCTCTTGCCAACAAGGCGAGAGAGCACCCTTCCCCTGAACAGCCACTTCATTTTTTCATGGAGAAGATACTAGTAGTGGGCATCCATACTCTCACCTAGGGTGGTGAATAGCCTGGATATAATTACAATTGTGAATTTCAAAAATTATCTTTACTGTGTCAATTGTCACAGAGTTTAGTTCAGCAGGGAGTTTTTTTGAATCCAGTCTATCATACAATGAGTGGATACAATGTACGGGTGTGCAACTTCTGTTTCTTGTGACTACACAAAAACACTGAGCCATGCACAGTGCATCATCTGTACATACATCAAAACATCAGATTATTATTCTGACTGAAATGAGCCAGAAGTAGAGGTGTAAGCACAGAATAATCATTTGTGGCATATAAGAATAATAAATGGCAATATGGTAATAATATCTAGAGAAAATAGGGATGAGGGACAGGAGGACTAGTCCATGATAGGAAGCTTGCCATAAAAACTGGTGAGTTCAGTTAGAATAGAGAAAGGTACATTATGACATTGATAGTTGGAACATATCACTCTGGACAGAGCTGGAGGCTGAAATGAATAAATGACATGCATAGTACCCTTTAATTAACAATATTTCAAACCACTATGTCATAAAGGAAATTTTGCAAACCTCAGTGTCACAAAGAAAAAGAGAGATAGAGAGAAAAAAGCAAAATGCCTGCCCCTGACATAGGCAGAAGAGGGTGAAGGGGAAGGAAACAAGGGACATTGGTTGTGGGGAAAATGCACTGGTGAAGGGTGATGTACATTCTATGATTGAAACTCAAGTATGAATAATTTTGTAACAAATATGCTTAAATAAAAAATTATTTTTAAAATGTTTCAGGCAGGCACTCTATTATAATTCCATTATGATGTATCATATGCCTTTAACAAAGTGCTGTTTTTGTTTTTGTGTGTATTTTTGTTTGGTTTCTTGCAGCACACACTAAAGTGTCAATAGATTTTTTCTTTCAGTGAAATCACTACTTTCTCTGGAACACTGTTCTTGCTTTTAAAGATTGTTAAAAGGTTTTTCTCTTTTACCTGTTTCATCTCCATATTGTAGGGTTTCAAATTTTCAGCATATTTTGTTATCAAGAGGAAATGTTTTGAAACGTTTTGCCTACTTACTATCAGAAATCAAAGCATTTTTCCTTGATATCCAGAATTAACAATCAGTGGATTCAAAAACTGTATTTCATGGTGGGTGTTACTTCACATCTACATCAGCTTAATCATAAACTACAGGGGAAAGGAAACACAATTTTTTTTTGATGTTAGAAGAAGTTATTTCATTTGAAAACAAATTATCTGTTTTTGCTCAAGATTTTGACAGAGAAACTTTGATTTACCTTCCAAGCCTGTTGAAACATTGGCAAGAAAATAATTCTGATATGGACACTATCTATTTTAAAACAGCACTTTTATGAGGGAAGCTTTTCTTATGTGGTTTCAGGATTTCAGAAACAGCAAAGCAACATTGGCCTTTGTTAAAAAAAAAAAAACAAAAAACCTTTGGATGCCACTGTAACGGAATTAAATTTTTGTCCCTTTAATATCGACATTGGCAACTTTAAAATGCAATTTCTGGATTAAAAACAAAGAACTGTGGAGCTCGAAATTTGAATGTTTTTGTACTAATTTAGAAAGATTGGAGAAACACAATGCGTGACTTAGTTCACAGCACAAGTGGTCTGCTTTGAAAGACCTGGAGAAGGAAGATATGTTCATTTTTAACACCTGAAATAATATTCCTGACTCATGTAATCAACTAAAAAAGTTACCGTTTGCTGTTCTTTCCTTGCTCAGGTCTACATACTTATGCAAACAATAATTTTCAAGCATGAATCTTATCAAGAGTAAATTTAGAAATCATCTCATCGATGAGAACCTGGAATCGTGCCTAAAATTAAAAACAATAACATACAAACCTGACTTACTCAAACTATACAAGGAAATGCAAGGCCAATGTTCACATTAGTGTTTGTGACTTTGTCAGTCATTGTCAGGATGTAATTTTCACTACACTGCAAGGCAAATTTTAAGGAATTTAATGTTATCAATAAATAATATCATTCTAAAGTTTTTGTTTTATTAGTTTGTGTTATTTGTATTATCCCGACCTATGTGGATACTTGCATGCAGAATAGTCTCAATAAAAACTTATTAAAACTAAAAACAGTGTACCATCCTATGCATTTTCGGCTTTAAAAATGTGGCACTCGGGGTTGGAGATATAACCAATGAGGTAAGACATTTGCCTCTCATGCAGAAGGTCCGGTGGTTCGAATCCCGGGCATCCATATGGTTCCCTGAGTTTGCCAGGAGCAATTTTCTGAGCATAGAGCCAGGGAGTAACCCCCTGACTGCTGTCAAAAAACAAACAAAACAAAACCAAAAATGTGGCTCAAAATAAATTTCAATTGTGGTTTTGGGCGAGATTTGGCTCAGTTGAAAAAGAAAGTTGCTGACCACTGGCCTAGAATATTGTAAGATCTTTCTTTCTCAAAAAATTTCATCAATCTAAAAGAAGATATCAATATTAATACAATAATATTAGGAGCTCTCAACACTGCCCTGTCATCCTTGATAGATCAAAGAGGCTGAAACCCAACAAGAATATACTAGCTCTGAAAATAGAAATGGGAGGAAGTGGACTAGTAGATATATATAGGACACTCCATCCTCAGAAAACTGGATATACAGTCTTCTCCAATGCACATGAGTCATTCTGCAGGATAGATCACATGATGGCCCATAAAACCTATCTCCATAAAATTAAGAGGACAGAAATTGTAGACTACATTCTCAGATCACAAGGCACTAAAATTAGAAGTGAACTACAAAGTGTCACAGAAGAAAAACTTTAACACCTGGAAATTAAACGGCACATTGCTGAACAACCAGTGGGTCAAAGGAAATCAAAACATTCCTGGAAAAAATGAAAATGAAGACACAAAATATCAGAATTTATGGGATACAGGAAAAGCAGTACTAAGGAAAATTTATAGCTTTGCAAGCACACATCAGAAAGGAAGAAGGGGCTGATATAAAAAGCTTAATGACAGCTTTTAAAAGTAGAAAATTGTCAGCAAAATGAGCTAGAAATAGGTAGACAGAAGGAAATAATAAAGCTCCCAGCAGAAATCAATGTAATGGAAATAAAAAATCAATTCAAAAGATCAATAAAAGCAAAAGTTAGTTCTTTGATAAAATAAACAAGATTGATAAACCACTAACAAAACTCACAAAGAAATGGAGAGAGAAACTTAATAAACTAGATTAGAAATAAAAATGGTGAGGCCGGAGAGATAGCATGGAGGTGGGGCGTTTGCCTTACATGCAGAAGGATGGTGGTTCAAATCCCGGCATCTCATATGGTCCCCCGAGCCTGCCAGGAGCAATTTCTGAGCGTAGAGCCAGGAGTAATTCTTGAGCGCTGCCGGGTGTGACTCAAAAACCAAAAAAATAACATATATAAAAAAGGAGAGATCGGTACAGATACTAAAGAAATTCAAAAGGTAATCAGAGACTACTTTGAAAAACTCTGTGATATGAAACTAGAATCTGGAAGAAAGGGATAAATTCTTGGACTTCTACAATTTTCCACGATTAAACCAGGATGATATAGCATATCTAAATAGATCTATCACTACTTAGGTAAAAAGTAATCAAAAGTCTTCCCAAAAACAAATGCCCCAGCCCAGATGGATTCACTAAATAATTCTTTCAAACCTTTTTAGAGGAACTACTACCAAACCTTTTCAGGCTTTCATGAAATTGAAAAATCAAAAATACTCTCAAATAGCTATTATGAAGCTAACATCACCCCGATACCAAAACAGACAGAGATGTTACAAGAAAAGAAAACTACAGACCAATATCCCTGATGAACACAGATACAAAGATTCTCAATAAAGTTCTGACAAATAGGATCCAATGCCTCATCAAGAAGATTGTACACCACCGCAAAGTACGATTCATTCCAGGAATGCAAGGATGGTTTAACATACATAAATCAATCAACATAATGCACCATATCAACAAAAAGAAAAATAAAAACCATAGATGTAGAGAAAGCATTTGATAAGGTCAAAAACCCATTATTGATAAAAAAAAAAACTCTCATCAATGGGAATGGAAAAACTTTTTTCAATATAGCCAAGGCCATCTACCAATAGCCAATGAAAAATATTATTCTTAATGGTGATAAACTAAAAGCCTTTTCTCTAAAATCTGGT
Source organism: Suncus etruscus (assembly GCF_024139225.1). NCBI lineage: Eukaryota > Metazoa > Chordata > Mammalia > Eulipotyphla > Soricidae > Suncus > Suncus etruscus. The sequence goes on along the minus strand of NC_064863.1, from coordinate 83,997,942 downwards.
ACAAGACAAGGCTGTCTAGCTTACCACCCCCATTCAGCACACTGCTGGAAGTTCTTGCCATAGCGATTAGGCAAGAAAAAGATATCAATAGCATCCAGATAGGAAAGGAAAAAGTCAAGCTCTCAGGGTTTGCAGAGGACAAGATAAAATATCTAGAAAACCCTAAAGACTCTACAAAAAGCTTCTAGAACAATAGATTTATATAGCAAAGTGTCAGGCTACAAAATTAAAGCACAAAAATCAATGGCTTTTTTATACATCAATTATGATAGAAAAGAAATGGACATTAAAAATTAGTCCCATTGGGGCCAGACCAGTGGCTCAAGTAGTAGGGAATTTGCCTTGCACATGCTAACCTAGGGAAGACCACAGTTTAATCCCCTGGTTTCCCATATGGTCCCCCAATCCAGAAGCTATTTTTGAGCACAAAGCTAGGAGTAACCCCTGAGCATCACTGGGTATGGCCCAAAAAGCAAACAAAACTCATTGACATTAATGGCACACAAACTCAAATATCTTGTACTTAACTAATGATGTGAAGGACACACATACACGGAGAAAACTAAAAGAGCCCTGCTTCAAGAAATAAAAGAGGACACAAGAAAGTAGAATACTCAGGCTGGAGAGATAGCACAGTGTTAGGGCAATTTGCCTTGCATGCAGCTAATTTAGGATGAACTGTGGTTCAAATCCCAGCATCCATATGGTCCCCCATTCTTGCCAGGAGTGATTTCTGAGCACAGAGCCAGGAGTGACCCTTGAGCACTGCTGGGTGCTCAAAACACAAAAATAAATAAACAAATAAACAAACAAATAAAATGGCAATGCTCCCCAAAGCATTGTACAGATTTAATGCAATCCCTCTAAGGATACCCATGACATTCCTTAAGATGTCAGTTAAACACTTCTGAAATTCATTTGGAACAATAAACACCCACAAATAGCTAGAGCAACCCTTGGGAAAAGGACCATGGGAGGCATCACTTTTCCCAACAGTAAATTCTATTACAAAGTTATAGTTATTAAAACATCACTAACAGAAAAAGTTACATATTTTGTAAAACAAACAAACAAACAAACAAACAAAAACCGGTTGTTTTTCTGCTCCAAAAGAAGATGTTGGCTGTCTAATCTTCTTAGGTAGTTTGGTTCCAGCTGATACCTCTGAAGCCTCCTCAGAAAGGATGAGAGCAGATTCTCCTTTCTGCCTGAAGGCACAGCAAAGCACTGACATACCTGATACCTCCACAAATTAACCTTATCAAACTGCCAAATCACCGTATTTCTTTTATATCTATAGATCCTGGACACTTAGTAGAGCTGGAGAGACAGCACAGCAGTAGGGTGAAAAAAATTTTTGATCAGGGTTGGAGTGCTAGTAGAGCGGGTCGGGCATTTGCCTTGCATGTGACCCCAGTTTTGATCCTTACTACCATAATGATCCTTTGAGTTCATCATATCTGGGCACAGAAACAGGAGTATGGTATGGTATGGTACAAATACCAAACAAAGCAAAATGGAAGATTTCATGATTATTCATTTCTTATTAAAATTACTTATTATATATAATGTGCCCAGCAGTATGGCACATTTATTCTAAACCATCAAATACAGGCTTACCAGTATATCTGCAATTTTATGCATTTAATTCATACTAACAATTATATCACGTTTAGACTATTATAAAAGTTGGGGCCACAGTGATAGCACAGAGGTGGTGCATTTGCCTTGCATGCAGCAGACCCTCAATCCCTGGGAGGGACCCGGTTCAATTTCCAGCATCCCATATGGTCCCCCAGCATGCCGGGGGCAATTTCTGAGTGCAGAGCCAGGATTAGCTCCTGAGCAGTGCTGGGTGTAGCCCCAAAATCAATCAATCAAATAAATAAAGTTTTAAAAAAAGAATATTATAAATGTTAAGCAAGTTGTTCAAGGCACAAACTTTGGGGTTATCCAAAACAAAAAAGAAAAGAAATATCTAACTAGTATCTTATTTGAATTTATGACATATAATCTCAATTATACATTTTACACTGAAAAATATATATCTATAATATAAAATTTGGAAGCACACAAAGATCAAAAAAATAAATGCCTAGAAGTTTGTCAACAGCTGTCCACAGATAGACTTCTAAAAGAAATATATATATACATATATACTGTTGGCATTTTCTATTAATTGGTAAGATTTAAAATTAGAAACATGAATGCATTTGACCCAAAATATAATATTGACATAATCATGCATTTTAAAATAGCATAATATTTTTGGGTTTGGGGGCCAAACACAGGGTTTACTCCTGGCTCTGAACTCAAATTATTCATGGCAGGCTTATAGGGCCATATGGAATGCCAAGGACTTTGAACCAAAGTCAACTGCATTTGAACCAAAGTCAAATGCCCTCTCCACAATATTACAGTTCTAGTGCCATAACAACATAAATTTTGATGGCTGCCAAGAAGTCAATTACATGAACATACTTGGTTGACTTTGCCATTTCTAAGCTGAACATACTAGTTGCTTTTAATGATTACACTTTTCATAATTTTTCTTTATTCACTTAATACATTCATGAATATCCCTTATTGCAAGGTTTATAGAGAATATTATTTAGGAACTATATGCATGTGCTAGGGTTCTGTTCTTTTTTTAAATGGCAACATATTTTATTCAAGAATCAAACTTTGGGGAGTTTTTATTTACCATCAAATAATCTTATGTTGGAAAATTTTAACAAGTTTTTGGCACATTATTGAGATGCTAAAACATTATTTTCTAATAATTCTATCCTAAAGTATGTATGCACACCACTAATCTTTGCAGCTCTCAGTACAAAGCTAGAGTTGGAATCAACCTAGGTGTCCTAAAACTGACGCATAGATCATGTAGATGTGGTACAATGGAATACAACAGAGCTGTAAGGAAATATGCATTCATGCAATTTGCTGCAACATGAATGAAACTGGAATATATTATGTTAAATGAAGTCAGCAGTAAAAGAAGGATAGATACAGGATGATATTATTTACATGTGATATTTAGAATAACTGCATGAAGAAATGCAGTAGTCTAAATGGGAGTTGTCTCAAACACTCTTGGTCCCAGAGTAGAGCGAGGAGAAGGAAAGAAACTAAATGGAAGAGGAGAAACACAATATGAAAGGATGAGAACCGGGGACCAAGTGGTCTCAAGTGCACTAGTGGTGTTAAGGAAGGATAGGACTAAATATTGAAGGCACAGGCAATAATAGAATCAAGAAACCTAAACTTTAATGATGTAAACTTAAATTGGGCCTGTTATACTGACAGGCATAGGGACAAAGTATGGGATGCATTTGGAGAACAAGGGTAGAGGAAGGTTCACACCTGTGATGGGGTGGACCTGATTCATTTCGAAACCCAATTATGAAGGACTTTGTAAATCACAATGCTTTCAAAAAATTTTATAAATATTATTTTCTAGGACAACGTAGCTAGAGGTGAATATTATTAGGTGAAAAAGTGTTAGGGAGTAATGTTTAGAATCACAACTATATTGATTAATGTATTACCTCAAATGCCATTTACACATTTATATGCAAACTAGGTGTGTGTCAGTTGTAGTCATTCACTAATTGCTATAGCTACATAATCTGTTAATAAAAAATTTTAAATCCTTAAATGATTGACCTATGCACAGACTGAGACTCCTAGATTTAGAGGTCTGTCTGTATCATCCAGATCAGAGCAGAAGTCTTCCATACGGCACAAAAACACCAAGGGGAGAGTAAATGAACGTGAAAGGAGTCTATAGATAATCCCATGACAATATGTTCCAGGGATAGGGAAACCCTGTATCTCTTAGGCCAAGGGGATTCCTGTTTCAGATGACCCCAACATTTACTGTGCCTATGTGGGAGCGGGGGGAGAGACAAAAAAACACTAAATGATCCTTTTTTTTTCATTTTTTTATTTTTTCATTTTTTATCTAGTTTTGATCGAATTCTTTGTTTTGGGGTAAATATTGAAGTAGTTGTCCATTTTTTAATAATATATTTACTTTTTCTTTCTTCTCTTCTTCCTCCTTGCGCCTTGTCATATTTCCTATCTCAAGACCATGACAACTATGTGGTGCATATTTTTATGGCTGCAGTGCTCACTGAATATCTTATTTGATTCCTCTTTTTGAACTGTTGTGGTGTTTCACCTTCTTCTTTTCCCCATTGTCTCTCAAACCAAGGATGAGAGCCTCTAGAATGACTCTGCTCATAGTCGGTGTAGTCGATTTTTACCCCATTATATTACCTTTCTCTTCCTCAAACAAATCCACATAACTTGATCTTTCTAGCCCGCCTCCGAACTATGGAGGCACCAAGACCAAAGAGTTATAAGTAATTAACTAGACACAGAGGGGACCAGCATTCTAGCAGCCCCTGGGGGAAGAGTGGAAGATATGGGAGGCAGGATGGGAATGGTTGTGGGAGGACAATTCGGTGGTGGGAATTCCCCTGATTCAATGTAAATATGTACCTGGAATATTACTGTGAATGATATGTAAGCCACTACAATTAAAATAAAAATTATGTTAAAAAATAAAAAAAATCCTTAAATGATTATAAAATTAATGTTAGAGAAAAAAGAAAGTAAAAAGCCAACTGATTTTACTTAGTTTCCACATTTCCAACCATTAATTTTTGGCATCTGAGTAGGAGGATATATTTTATAAAAGAATACTTTGTAGTACAAAGTAAATACAGTACTATTTAGTTTTTTTTTTTACTAGCTTAATGATATTTTTAACATGTTACAAACTGTTTTCATCATTCAGTTCTGCAATAAAATCTTAAATAAAATGACTTGTAGGTTTGAAATTTCAAGTTTAATTTATGTTACTTAGGAAGCGGTTTCCTTGTGTGTGGTTTAGATGTTCTCTGATGTTTAATGACATTTTATTATTTCCTTCCTTCTAGTAAATGGAGGCTGGTCCACCTGGACGGAGTGGTCTATGTGTAATAGTCGCTGTGGCCGAGGATATCAGAAGCGCACAAGAACCTGCACCAACCCAGCACCACTCAATGGTGGTGCCTTCTGTGAAGGTCAGAGTGTGCACAAAATAGCCTGTACCACATTATGTCCAGGTAAGTAGTCCAGTGCTCTCAATCTGTCTCCTTGCATTCCTGAAATACATTCTAAGGACTAAAAGATATAACCCTATTACTGACATCAACAACTGAAAAATAATATTTAATTCTATTATAAAGTCACTCCAATTGATGGCAAATCAAGTATCTTCCACCTGTGAAGTCCACTTTGCATTATTACTAAGACTGTAAAATAATATAAAATGAGAAATTAAATACTTTTGAACATAATTCAACTTTAGCTCTCAGGAAAACAGCTGGAGTCAAGATAGTACATGATATAATTTCAGATAGTTGAGCTTCATTGAGAAGTACACTTTCAGGAATAGCAATAATTGATCTGCAGAGACCATAGACACTAAATAAAATTTTTAGACTAAAGTATTTGACATTTGGTTAGTTTCTGGTTAAGACAAAAAAGATTTTTGAAATAAATGAAAAGAGAAAAGTTTGTGACGCATGACCTTTTTGAAAGTATGGTACAGTCAGTCCTTTGTTTTCTGTGCATGGTGGCCACTGACCTCTTTTGTGAATTATATGAAGAGATATCACATCTCTGCCTCTGGTTATCTTTCCATTCCATCTCATATAATTCACTTCTTATGTGAATTAAAGTCATATTTGCAAGAAAAACTCACTAAAACCATTTAAATGCTTGAATTTAATGAATTTAATATATTGAAAGGCTAAACCAAAATAATATAAAAAGTGTATAAGTTTAGTGTGCTCTCTTGAATTAGCTATCATTAATTTCATTATTTAAACACAGTTTTTCCCTTTTTATCTCTGGCCTATTCATCTTTCATCAAGCTTGTCTAGAGGTATTAAGTTAATTAACTCAAGAAAAAATACATAATTTATACTTTATAATATTAAGTATCGATTTCTAAATATCAATGTACCACTTTTAACTGGGACTGAGGACATTTAATTATGGGACAAATATTGACACTGTGCTAAATATAAAATTTTAGTATTTTATCTTAGACTGCTCTATATATTATCTAGTTATTGACTAAAAAACACACCAAGGACGTTGAATTGAAATAGTGTGTATGCATAGGTGAGCAGACTCACACATATAGACATACTCTGCCATGGTTTTAGTCAAAGCAAATTTCTTGGAGAAATGTATCCTAAATCATTTGAAATATTAAGTTGTCATTTTTCATGTAGGGATATTTACATCTTTATACATATTGCCCACACAGCCATATTTATGTATTTTGAATGTGAAGCCATACAATTTCTCAACTATGAAGATATATTTAATATAATAATACATAGTTATTGATGCAATTTATAGTGGTATAAAATATGGCAGTATTTTATATTGAATTTGTCAGAAATATTGAAAAATATGTTTAATGTAATGTGTATTTCAAAATAAAATTTATCAGTTAACTCATTTCAACATTTTATTCTGTTTATAAGAGTCTAAAGAATGTATTTTAAAGGGTGTTTTTAATATTAATTTTTATTTTGACCAAAATGGACTACAAATCTTTCACAGTAATATTTTAGGCACATAGTGACATTGAATCAGAGACATTCCCACTACCAATGTTGTCCTCCCTACACCCCTGTTCCCAGCATGCATCCCATCTCCCCTCCTTTACCCCCTGGGCTGCTACTGTAAGTGGTTCTCTCTGTGTCTAACTTGTTGTAGATTGGGTATTAATTCTTTTGTCATTGGCTTTAGATTTGTTGTTTAAGTCTGATCATATTTTTTATTTCTACTTAATGTCCATACAACTGTTTGGTCTTGGTACTCTCCATTAGTTCCCCCTCAATTTGTGAGGCAGAACAAGATGGTTCAAGTTATGTGGTTCTGTTTGAAGGAGAGAAAAAAAATAAAATGGGGAAAAATTAAACAAGCAAAAATGGGAGAAGTCCTTCTAGACTAGAGCCTATATCAATTTAAAAGAAGAAAGGGAAAAAGGTGAAAATCATAACAACAATACAAAAAAGGCTCTCCTTTCATCACCCCCAAATGTGGACTGTTGATTGATACCAAACTCAGCTCCAGAAGGAAACCCCAGTGCAAGAACTCTACCTGAATCCTTTCTGCTGCAAATCATTTCTCAAACTCAATAAGACCAGAGTGTGTGATGAAAATGTGTTCTAGATTCCACCCCCCACAAGAATATCTCAAAAGACAGTAGGAAAGCCTATGTTTCTTTTATAAGTTTAAGACCTATATAATTCTACCTCTTAACTTGTTTATTCCCAAATGTAAGGCAGTCTCCTGCATTACTTTGTTCCCTTACTTACTTTTTTTAAACTCATTTGAATTAATTTTTCCTTTATATATATGCGAATACATATATTTTTTAATATTTTGGGATGATTGTTTCATTTTAAAGTATTTTGATAAAATTTGTTAAACATAATTTTAAGATTTATGTTGTGTATTAAAAATAAAGATATGTAAGTTCAGACTCATTAAACAAGTCAAGCCACCAGAATATGAAAGTGAGAATTATTTTTAAAAGTTTGTGGTGATATGGTCCCCTGAGCATTCCAGGAGCGATTTCTGAGCATAGAGCCAGGAGTAACCCCTGAGTGCTGCCTGTTGTGACCCCCCAAAAATAAACAAATAAAAAGCCATAGTGTTATCAGCCCACAAAATGGAGTACCAGAAGTATGATCAGATTGGTTTCCCCGATAAGAATTGTAGAGGGTCAGTGCCAAACCAGGGCTAGCAGGGAAACTGTGATTCTAGGTGATGGAGACAAAAAGCGTAACTTCAACAGAGTGGTTCTTGAGCCACCCTCTCCTCCTAAGATGGCAGCTTTCTGCTATTTGGGCTGGTGTTACGCATAGTTTTTTATGGCTCAGTTTACATCTCTTTGGAGAAAAGAGAAAGTCTAAGGAGCTAAGCCATTTTGAACATCCCATGGTGGTTTTAAAGCAATAGTAACAGTTATTCCAGTAAATGCATTGCTTATCTCTCATATTCTGAACATTTAGTTTAGGGGGGCCACACCAGGCTGTGCTCAGGATTTACTCCTGGCTCTACATTCAAGGATAACTTTCCCTGGTGGTGGTCAAGGATTCTACTTAACTGCTAGTGATTTATTGAGAGGTTAGCCACATGCAAGTCAAACTTCCTATCTACTGTGTTACCTCTATGACCTCACTTTAAAATAAAAGCTCGAAAATGTAATTATGGCAGAGAAGGGACCACTATGACAATGAGAGTTGAGAATGATCACTCCGGGAAAAGAACTAGGTGTTGTAAAGAGATAAAGTGATATGTATGATACTCCTTCAATAACAATATTACAAGCCAACATTGTCCCAAAAAGAGAGAGAAAAAAATGTCTGTCCGAGAGGCAGGCAGGTGATAGGGCAGAAGGGAGGGCGAGAAGAAAATTGGAAACATTGGTGGTGGAAAATGTGCACTGGTGAAGGGTGTTGTACATTGTAAGACTAAAAATCCTGAACAATTTTATAGCTGTGAAAAATGCAACTGTATTGTAAACAAATTGTAACCATGGTGGTTTAAAAATATTTTTTAAAAAGTAATTAAAGGAAGTAAAGGAAAAAGGTTTATGATGAAATATAAATATATATTATATAAATGTGGAAAGCAAATAAATAAAATATTTTATTTAAGAAAGCATTTCAGAATAAAAATAAGTTTTTTTTCTTTTTTTTTATATTTTATTTAAACACCTTGATTACATACATGATTGTGTTTGGGTTTCAGTCATGTAAAGAACACCACCCATCACCAGTGCAACATTCCCATCACCAATGTCCCAAATCTCCCTCCTCCCCACCTGACCCCCGCCTGTACTCTAGACAGGCTTTCTATAACCCTCATACGTTCTCATTATTAGGACAGTTCAAAATGTAGTTATTTCTCTAACTAAACTCATCCCTCTTTGTGGTAAGCTTCCTGAGGTGAGCTGGAACTTCCAGCTCTTTTGTCTTTTGTGTCTGAAAAATTATTATTGCAAGAATGTCTTTCATTTTTCTTAAAACCCACATAGATGAGTGAGACCATTCTGCATTTTTCTCTCTCTCTGACTTACTTCACTCAGCATAATAGATTCCGTGTACATCCATGTATAGGGAAAATATAATTTTGTTAAACATAGACAAAAGATAGATAGATAGATAGATAGATAGATAGATAGATAGATAGATAGATAGATAGATAGATAGATAGATGATAGATAGATGGATGGATGGATAGATGATAGAATATTAGATTGAACAGATGATAGATAGATAGATAGATAGATAGATAGATAGATAGATAGATAGATTAGATGGGTAGGTTAGATAGATAATGATTAGGGTAGAAAGGCAAGGTTAGACTACAACATGAATATATGAACAAAGGAAACTTTAATTTAAAACATGCCCTCTGATATTCAGCATGAAGTCCAAAATAGAAAAAGAGCACAGAGCTATGATGCACTTTGCTAAAATCCTGGTGAAGGTTGTGGTTTAATATGTCTCTAATTCCCTGTGGCTTTGCCCAGGGAGAAAATAAACACACACGTAAGGATGTTCATAGGACCAGATGAGTATCGAACATGCTTCTTACCATAGTTTAAACACAGTAGGACTCCTTCATGGGACTCTCTTGGTTGTAGTATTTTGTGATATTTATCTGGTCTAGAGCAGCTGTTACAGACTTACCTGATGCTGATTCTTTTCGTGGCAGTGGATGGCAGGTGGACTTCCTGGAGCAAGTGGTCTACCTGTGGGACTGAGTGTACGCACTGGCGCAGGAGGGAATGCATGGCACCAGCCCCCAAGAATGGAGGCAAGGACTGTGATGGCCTCGTCCTACAATCCAAGAATTGCACTGATGGCCTTTGTATGCAGAGTAAGTCAGTCTGAGTGAATGGCAGAGTAAAGCTTGAAACATAACAATTTAGATTTTTTTCTTTTTTCTTTTCTTTTTTTTTTTATCATCAGGGAGATGCAAGTCAGAACAACTATGAGGTACCATCTTATGCCTTAGAGACCGGTGTACTTTACAAAGAATGAGAACAAGCAGTGCTGGCAGAAATGTGGAGAGAAAGCCTGGGATGTAGCTTTCACAGGTTCCATGCATGAGATCCCATGTGATGCCCTTGTATGAATTGAGAATTTATAATTGTTCTGAAATCTGGGACCAGAATTATATTACTCTGGATCAAATAATGCGCTGTCTTTGAGCATTTATGTTGACATTTCTCCTAACATATTAAACAGAAGCTAAATATATTTGTATGGAATAACTTATATAATCATCAGTTTAAAATAGTTTTATTTACACTTAAGAAACTCTACTTATATACAATGGTTCTTCATACAGGTTATACATAAACTGAAACATAGAAATTTTAATTAAGGGGCCAGGCGGTGGCGCTAAAGGTAAGGTGCCTGCCTTGCCTGCGCTAGCCTTGGATGGACTGCGGTTCGATCCCCCGGCGTCCCATATGGTCCCCCAAGCCAGGAGCAACTTCTGAGCACATAGCCAGGAGTAACCCCTGAGCGTTACCGGGTGTGGCCCAAAAACCAAAAAAAAAAAGAAAAAGAAAAAGAAAAAAAAAGAAATTTTAATTAAAAAAAGAAAGAAATTTTAATTAAAATAAACTTGTTAAAATTAGCTCTCTTCCTCCCTACAATTCTATTTCACTTTAAATTAGAATTACAACCATCTACAGTCAATAAATTTTTCTATCTGCCCTTTTATATGTATACCTAAATGATCAGAAAGTAGTAGTTTGCCCTACAAAGATTTTTCTCAGACATAAATATCCTCAATGATAATGTGATTGTATGTAACTATAGTATTTTTAAAGGAAATCTATAGTTTCTATTTATTAGTCAGCTGAATGTTTCTGGCAGTGCTGCAGCCAAAGTCTGTGAGAAAATAACATTAACCTCAGCTCTTATTAATTAATTAATGTATATGTTTATTTAGGTTTTTAGAAAAAAATTCAGTGACATTCAGGGGTTACTCCTAACTGCACTCAGAAATTACTCCTAGTAGGCTTGGGGGACTATGTGCAAAGCAAATGTCCTCCAATTGGCAGGTTCCTGCCACAACTCTTATTTTTGACGACAAAGGGTCATGCAAGTGAAATTATGGAATTTCCTGAATATAGAAGTTCTATATTAAGAAAAAATATAGACACGCATTCACAAGAAATTGAGGCAGACAAAAAGACTGGCAACGGGCTCCTCTTTGACCCAAAAGAGCCATTTACACACCAGGTCAGTGTGCCCAATGGAAAGAGTAGCACACAGATGAGGATCTCCCAGCCATTCCAGCACAGCCACACAGTTCCAAGAAATTAAGGCAGACAGAAAACTGACAGCAGGATGTTTTTCAATCAGAAGAGCTGTTTTTCACACCCCCCCCAAAAAACAATGTGCCTTAAGAAGAGCACAATACTTCACTGTGCTCCATAGCTACACTTTTTTTTTTAGTCAATGAGCATAAAAACATCAGTACACTTCAATGGTTACAATGGGCAAGCAACACACAACCCAGCCATGCTTATGAAATAAAGATTATAGTTCTGAAGACCCAACTAGTCTCAGCCACATATATAACCTCTCTGATAAGGAGTTTAGCGCAGAAATGTTGAAGATGTATAAAGAACACAAAAACACTACAGAATGGAGAGCCAATAAGAATCAAGAGCATATTAGAGTAGATATGAGAAAGCTTCAAATATAAATAACAAATCTGAAAAGAATTGATAGACATAATGAAAGACTCACTGAAACATATCACCAGGAGAGTAACAGCTACCGAGGAAACCATCAGTAGACTCAAAGATTAACTGCATAGCACCTCTGCATAAATAGTACAGGTGTGCAGTTTTTTCAGCAAAGAAGTGTCTGCTATGGACAAGAACTGGATATTGAAAGAAAATAAGGTGATATGCTTGACTCCTCTTCACTAACAATATTGTAAACCACAGAGTCTAAAAGGAAGAGAGAGAGAGAGAGAAGAGAGAGAGAGAGAGGAGAGAGAGAGAGAGAGAAGAGAGAGAGAGTGAGAGAGAGACAAGAGAGAGAGAGAGAAGAGAGAGAGAGAAGAGAGAGAGAGAGTGAGAGAGAGAGCGAGAGAGAGAGAGAGAGAGAGAGAGAGAGAGAGAGAGAGAAAGGTGGGGAAAGGGCACTGAGGAGAATGGGAGGGAAATTGGGATATTGGTGGTGGAAATGTTTTCTGGTGAAGGGTATACGCCATGTCTGATTGAAACTCAACCATGAACAACTTTATAACTATGGAAAATACTGCATTACAAACATTCTTGTAACCATATTTTGAATAAATTAATATTCAAAATAATGAATATTATAAAAAGTAAAAATATATAGATTTAGAAAAAACATCCAGAAATTTTTTCAGTTGACAATTTGAAACTCTAATTTAGGGCCTGGAAAAATACTTTATAGGTTAATTCAGTCATGCATGCAGCTCACCCCATTTCAATCTCTGGTCCCCTGAGCATTAATGGGTCCATCCAGAGCACTTTCTAGGCATGACCTCACAGGTCCTGGTGCTCTACCAGGGTAATCAGGTTATACATAGAACACCAGGGCCAGAGCAAAAGTGTGCCCTCAGTCCCTGGTATTATATGCTAGACCTTGACGCCAAGAATCATCACAAGGGGGAGACACCAGTTTTTATGGACTCCTTACACTACTCAAAAATACCCCCTAAAGAGAATTTAGTGTCTTACTTTGGTAGAATATGTATACTTTATGCATTAATGACTATTTATTCATTAGTACATCTGTACTGCCATATCATAAAATAAAACTAGCATACTTAGCATAGAGGTGGGTATTATTATAAACTCTTGAGATTATTCAAAATTGTATGTAAATTATTCTGATCTCAATATAGGTATAGTTCTAGGTTAAAGAGATTCAGAGTTTATAAATGGATGTCTGTATAAGTCAGAGTCACATGCATAATGCATTTTACTTGAAAACTTAAATTTTTCCGGAGAGAATTAAAGAATTGAAATACAAAGCAATTATTTAAGTAATACCTATTTGCTACTTCTTTCAAATCAATATGCAGACCCATTTTCTTCCTTAGTCACAACTAATACAATTTATTTTTCAAATGGAGAAACTGGATAAATAGTAAAAAATAAAACTATACACACATATAGGGTATGTATGTATTTGTTTGAAAGAAAAAGTTAAAAGAAAGAAAATTTGGAATATCAGAAATAATGTCAGAACTCAAATCTAGAGAAATAACTCAGTGGACCAAAATAACCAAGGAGTCCGTCTTTTCATAAAACAATTTCCTAAGCCCTAGTAATAATAGAAACCTCTATGTAACAGCAGTGCTTTATATTGAGTCAATCTTCTTTATGTATAAATTAATTTTGATGCAGACACATACTGCATGCCATGCTGCTGCTCTGCATGCAGTTAACAGAGGGAAATCAATTACTTTCTAGTCATTTCTAAACTTAGAACGATGTGTTTGTGACTGCTTTGGTGAGCATCTGAGAAGATGCTAGTTAGTTTGCAAAGAGAATCTTGTAAGCCTGCAGATTGAGAAAAGGGATAAGTGAGAGTGCCAGACAATTAGTGCTTTTATCTACAGTTTAGAAGAGCTGCTGTCAGAGTTATTTTTTCGATAGTGATGTGTTTACTGATTCAGCTGAAAAATAAGTATTCTGAATGAACATGTTGCCCAACATAGCATGCACCTCTTTTACCCTAGTATGGCTTGCTTTTGCTTTTCTCCTTACTGGTAAATATACTTTTCTGCTTTTGAAAGCGGAGATGTGGTTACTATTATACTATAGAAAACTGCTAGACACCAATGGGCCACTACATAGTTCTTTAATGTCAGTGGACAAATGCACAATTTTCTGTTTCTAGGACAGAAGGGAAAAATCTCAAGGGACAGAGAAATTAATACTTTATTATTTTTGTAATAGTATTTTATGGTATCATTTATTTTGTTAAAAATACGTGGGTCATTTGGCTTGCTCTTCAAAACTGTGTTTTTCCCTTCAGTACATATTTTACTGGCTTGTCTTGTTTCTTTACTTACTTTTTCTATTTTAGAAGCCGTATTTACTCTCAAACAAATACTTTTTTTTTCTCTCCCCTCACATCTTTCTAAGTTCCAAAGCATTCACAAGCACACCAAAACAGAAAGTATCTGTTTTGACAGATAAAGCCTTAGACCCGTGACTTTATTTGCAGAATCAGACTTTCAGAGGGACCAAAAATCTCATGTACTATACTAACTCTGACCTGGCTACATTTTTTTATTTTTGAATTTTATTCTGATTATCCACATCTTGTAAATAAACAGAACTCCAAAACTGACTTGCCCTTTAAAATAACAAACTCAAGCAGTGTCTCCTAAGAAATTTCCCTTCTTTGCACAATAAACAAAAATCAACATACTCCCCACAATGACCTTTGAAAATTCTGGCAATGCTCTGGCATCACCCACTTTGGGAAGAAGAGTAGGAGAGACTCATAATTATTCTTTTTCCTAAACTTTTTTTTCATTATTTTTATTTATTAAATCTACATCACATATTTATCATTTTAAACATTAAAAATAGGCAAAATTGGGGCCAGAGCAGTGGTACAGGTGGTAGAGCATTGGCCTTGCACGTGCTAACTAAGAACTGACAGCGGTTCAATTCCTCGCGTCTCATATGGTCCCTCAAGCCAGGGGCGATTTCTGAGGCCATAGCCAGGAGTAACCCCTGAGCATCAACGGGTGTGGCCCAAAAACCAAAAAGGGGGGAGGGCAAAAATAAAACTAAAAAGCTGATCTGTGGGCTTAATTTTATTCAGCTATTGAATTACATTTCAGACTTTTTTGTCAGTCAACAAGACGTGGAGATACTGAGAGGCTAATTCCCTTTTATACAATGACCACTAGCCTGGATTTTGTTTAGGCCCAAGATTAGGCCTGATTAAGCCCAAAAGGGGAAGCAAAGGCTGGATGGACTGGGCCCTTTATACAGCAGAACTGTATAAATCTGTATTTATACAGATACATAGAATTTTCAAGTTTTGGATTCATTCTTTAGAGTTTATTATTTAATGTTTTTAGGGTTCCTTTTTTCTGGGGGGAGGGGACACACCCGGTGACACTCAGGGGTTATTCCTGGCTATGTGCTCAGAAATTGCCCATGCTAGCCTAGGACAGACCGCAGTTTGATCCCTTGACGTCCCATATGCTTCCCCCAAGCAAGGAGTGATTTCTGAGTGCATAGCCAGGAGTAACCCCTGAATATCACCGGGTGTGGCCCAAAAACAAAAACAAAAAATAACAATAACAATAATAATAATCTTTCAAGTATAACTTTCCAAACATAACCCTTTTCAAGGTTGTCAAGCATAACCCTATGAATAGCTCTTTTTGGCCAATGAAAAATTAAGACATGGAATTGATGCAGCATACCCAATGCCCACAACAATTTAGTGCAAACCAATATGGGAACCCAATGTCTCATGTAATAAGCATGTCTTTTTCTGTGTAGATTCTAGGAAAGATGAAACAAATTGTTGTCTGCTTTCCATGCTTAACTATCACTTTTCCAATGCATATCATCCCTCTAATAACTGATGTTTCTTTTTGTTTTCTGGTTTATTGTTCTTCAAGGAAACATTATTTTTTCTAAAATATTTGAAGAAGTTGTTTCACTTAGGGGGAAAGTTTCTTAGTTTTCTCACTAAAAGCAGCAATATTGCTTCAAATGGAGACATGTTTTACTTTGAATAATTTCATCCCGTTAAATTACTATTTGACTATATTTTGAATTGTAAATAATACATCCTGCACTCCTGTGTCTTTTCAGTTAAATCCGTTATTGTCAATACTTAGAGAAACTGTTGAGTCTGTAGTCCTCTTTTGTATGACTTTAACATTTTTCTTTATGCACATTAGTCAGTAGATAGTCATTAGTCAGTAGATAGAAAGGGGTTAATACAGGGAAGCAATGATCTATTTTTAGGGGTTAATACAGGGAAGCAATGATCTATTTTTAACTAATTCTGAGTGTAGTTTACAAGGATTAGATATAAACTGTTCTTAAGAAATTTGCGTAGTTAAATGCACAGGGCTTCTGACATTTATTACATTAGGACATGTGCTGGTGACTTTTTTTCTATAAAAAAAAAAGTTCACTTAGCCTATAGAGATAGCAAAGCCAGTAAGGCTCTAGCTTTGCATGCCCCTAATCTTGTTTCAGTCCCCATCACCACATATGGTCCCTGAGAATCTCCAGAAGTGACTGCTGAACACAGACACGTAGTAAGCCCTGAACACAGCAAGGTGGGGCCCCAATCTCTCTTCCCAAAAAAGGAAAGAAAAAGATGTAACACAAAAAGTTTATATTCCTTTTTTTTTTTTTTTTGGTTTTGGCCACACCCAGTGATGTCAGGGGTTACTCCTGGATATGCCCTCAGATATCGCTCCTGGCTTGGGGGACCATATGGGACACCAGAGGATTAAATTGTGGTCTGTCCTAGGCTAGTGCAGGCAAGGCGGATGCCTTACCACTTGCGCCACCGCTATGGATCCTATTACAATTGAAAATAAATTTATTGTGAATGTATTTCTTTGTTTTTTAATTTTTAATTATGAGAACAATGATGCAAAGAAAGAGGATAAGGTAAAGTTACGGGGAAAGGACAATCACCCATATACAGAATTCTCAGAAAAAATCCCCTTGCTGACGCCTAAATTTTGAACTTACAGTCAAAGAACATTAAGAAAAATAAAACAGAACCCATGTACAATTACTTTGTCCACAAGTCCCCAGATTGTAGTACATTATGACATTTCTTAACAGTACACAAAGCAATCTAAAGCCATGAAATTTATGTGACTCCTTAAACATTGAAGGCAAACGATTTTTTTTTACATTTTCATGCACATGCATATTAGTTTGAGTTAACATCAAAAGTTTAAGTGGTTTTTTTTTTTAAGGTTTAGAGTCAAAGGAGCACAGTAAAAATGGTGTTTAGAGTGGCAAATATTGTTTACATAGGCCCACCAAAATATGGGGGACATGGAAAGGAAAACCCTTGGCCTAAATACAAGGAGATCTTACCCCTGAACTTTCCTGGCATAAGACCAACTCTAGGTTCCAGGCAAGCTAGTTGTTCAATCCAAGTCCTTGTCTGTAGTGTCAATACAGTTTTATTTTTCACAAAGTCTCTATAGTTGGCATGAGGTTTCTGTATTAATGATCCTGGAATCTGCCTATCCTACATTAAAATCAGGCTGGTGTGGAGCATCCTCTAGTTTCACCTCACAATTAAAGGGCAATGCAGAAAGCCCTGTCCAGTAAGCAGGTCGTTGTTGTTAAGTCTTTTCAGTGTTAAGGGAAGTCAGATATCAGAGCACAATAAATTTTGTACATTGAGGGTAAATTGCTATGCAGATTTAATTTAATCAATTTTTCCACATAGTTTAATATCAGTACAAAGTATTTTTATTGGCATGTGTTATTAAATTTTACATTTGTTACAGGTGTAAAGAGTCCTATATATTATAATATACATGCATTAATTTTAATACATTGCAAAATGATATCCACAAACCTGATTAAGCTTATGGTCATACAGTTTTTTAGTGGTAATAACTATTGAGATCGACACTCTTTCAACTTTCAAATATGCTATACAGTATTACTATAATCATCTGACTTTACATTTATTTATTCTATAGTTTGGGAAAATTGTACTTTGGAACCACTGAACTTCAGCTACCCTCTTACAAATTTTAAGTCAGAAAATGTGTTCAGATGGTGTTTTGATTAATTGTGAAATTATTTTCAACACACTAATAATTTCAAGAACGATTTAAGACAGTGTTTTCTTAAGGCTGCTTTCAAAGTGTCCATGTGAAGTTTCTACAATCACAATTCCTTAAGTCCCTATTTTTTTAGTCAGTAGAATCTCTTCTTTAAAAATGGGTGTTCTCAAGTGTTGCAAGTCAGCCCCTGAAGAGGTTGACTGATGGAGGGATGGAGGATGAGGTCTTTCCCCTTCAGCTCGGAGCACGCGTCTGCCACCCTGTCTAGCCGATGGTTCTGAGGTGAAACGGCCATACACAACACTCAAGGCCTGAGTGACAGCACAGTGGTAGGGCGTTTGCCTTGCACATGGCGGCTTATCCAGGATGGACCTCAGTTCGATTCTGGCGTCCCATATGGCCCCCCAGCCAGGAGTAATTCCTGAGCTCATAGCCAGAAGTAACCCCTGAGTATCACAGGGAGTGACTTAAAAAGCAACACACACACACACACACACACACACACACACACACACACACAATTCAACAATGAAATTAAGATCATGAAGCAAGAACATTTTCATAGCTCTTTCTTTTATCAGTCCAAGAGACATTTCAAGAGCTATCAATGAAGTGGTATTTTTTTATGAACAGTTCATCCAGGCAAAAGTTGTTCTTTTCAAGCAGGACACACAGTGTGCCTGGCTCTCACTAAAAGTCACAAGCATGCCCTAATTATTGTGCAAACAAAGCAACTCTTTTTTTCCACTTCCTAATGGCATCATCACTTCTGGTTGAGAAACTGTTTTTATATCAAGGTGCTGTCTGGCTCTCAGAGTCTCCTTCAGAAATACACTTCTATATCATTGCCAAAAGCCACGAAACTACAAATAATTTTTTTTTAAAAAGAAGAGGGTAAAGAGTCTAAAGTATTTGAAGAGTGGTTTCTCATTAAAACTGAATTCCTTGTCTTTGAGGTAACAACAAAATCAGAAATTCAAACACATTCTTAAGGTCATTCATTACACAAATAAGCTGTGTAGATCAACTTTGCAAATAAAATCCCATAACCCAGATTGTCATTGTGCTTACCAAGGGCACCATCTTGATACTAATCTATTCATCATTTATTGATACTGTGTAACATTCTAGCACTACATACATCTCATTTTATCCTTTCCATAGCTGTGGAAGTGCAGTGTCCCCATACAGAATTTAAAACATGGATACTAAGAGAAGGAAGTGGCTTGACAAAATGCTTCTAGCTCATTGCTGAGGGCTAGTATTCTGGTTATAGGCCCTGAGAATGAAAACTCAATTTCACCTTCTTTTCTCAATTTCTTGCTCTTGCCTCTTCAACAAGTGGTGTTTGGAGAACTGGCCCGCCACATGATAAAAAGCAAACTTAGACCTTCATCTAATACCATGCACAAAGGTTAAATTCAAATGGATTAAAGACCTTGGTAGAACCTAAACCATACAGTACATAGAACAACATGTATGTAAAACACTCTATGACATTGAGGCCAAAGGCGTCTTCAAGGAGGACGCAGCATTCTCCAAACAAGTGTAAGTGAAGATGGGATTATATTAAACTGAGAAGCTTCTAAACCTTAAAGGAAAATAATACCTAAAATACAAAAGCCACACACAAAATGGGAGAAATTATTCACCCAATATCCATCAGAGAAGGGACTAATATCTAAGATATACAAGGACTTAACAGAACTTAACAAGAAAAAGAAAGATAACCCTATCAAAAAGTGGGGAGGAGAAATGACAGACACTTCCTCAAAGAAAAAAAAAACTAATGGCCAAAGTATGAAAAAATGCTCCACTTCACTAGTCATCAGGGAGATGCAAATCAAAACAACAGTGAGGTACCATTTACACCACAGAGACTGGCACACATAATGAAGAACAAGAACAATCAGTGCTGGTGGGGATGTGGAGAGAAAGAAACCCTTATTCACTTCTGGTGGAAATGCCATTTAGTCCAGCCTTCATGTAAAACAATATGGAGATTCCTCAAAAAACTGGAAATTGAGCTCTCATATAATCCAACTATACCACTCCTAGGGATTTACTCTAGGAACACAAAAATACAATACAAAAATTTCTTCCTCACACCTATATTCATTGTAGCACTATTTACAATAGCCATACTCTCAAAAAAACCAAGATGCCCTTCAAAAGATGAATAGCTAAAAAAAAACTGTAGTATATATACACAATGGAATATTATGCAGTCATCAGGAGAGATAAAGTCACAAAATTTTTCTATACGTGGATGCACATGGAAACTATTTTGCTGAGTGAAATAAGTCAGAGGGTGAGAGATAGACAGAATAGTCTCACTCCTCTATGGGTTTTAAGGAAAATAGAAGACATTATTATAATAAAACCCGAAGACAATAAATATGAGGGCTGGAAGAACTGGTTCTTAATATGAAGCTTTCCACAAAGAGTGATGAGTGCAATGAGAGAAATAACTACACTGACAACTATCATAACAATGTTAATGAGTGAGAGAAACAGAATGCCTGTCTCAAATACAGGTAGGGGTGGATGAGGAGGGAGATGGGGGACATTGGTAATGGGAATGTTGCATTGGTGAAGGGAGGTGTTCTTTTATGACTGAAACCTAACTACAATTATGTTTGTAATTAAGGTGCTTAAATAAAGATTATTTAAAAAAATATTTCTTGTTCTTTTTTCGGTCAGTCTTACTTTCAAATAGGAAAAGTGAATGGAAATCTTCAGTTTCTGGACCAGATTGTTGATAGTGCAATGGAAAGCAATTATTTTGCACTGTGTTCTGCCAAAGATGTGATTTCTCATTACTGTGAGGCCTATCTCAGCATGCTCACCTCATTAGCTGAAGAAAATGTCCCCCAGTGTTACATGAAAGAAGGATCAGATGGAGCAGTAGATAAACAAATGCTAGAAAGTGATTCTGTATTCCCCTGGTTTAGAGGAAAGAACATTGAGATCTTTTCTGAATACCAGGATCCTAAGAGATGGTTTAGTTGTATAGCTAAAAAATTGAAATAAATACAGGTGTTTTCTAAATACTTCTATTAATAGTTTCTAAATACAGTACATTTATTTGTATTCTTCAGAGTATTTTGCCCAAATTATCTACGGGGTGAAAAATGTGACTGGATCAGTCCTAATTGACTCTGGAGAATACGTGATAATTGTTGGTTTGAATTTCATTTTATTTTAGAGCATGATCAGATGCAAAATGTTCACCAAATAGTTTGATAGATTTTTTTCAACTTATTAAAACTATTTCTGTAAGTCTATTCTTTGGTTTCCATCTATAGAGAAGTCAAATGATAGTCTGATTACTTCTTTGCCTTCAGGTTCTAATTTACTTTAACTGAAAACTCCTGATTTCCTAAATTGTTCATTGTTTTTTTTTTTTTTTTTGGTATGATTTTTTTCCGGGGGGGGGGGGGCGCCACACTGGTGGAGCACTAAGCTTACTCCTGCTTCTGGTTCTTCAATCAGGGATCAATTCTGATGGGTTTGGTGGATGAAGGCTGTGGATTAAATCCAAGTCGGTCATGTGCAAGGCAAGTGCCTTGTGCACTGTACTATCAATTTGTTCTCGCATTGTTAAAAGGGTACTTTAGCAGTATAAATAATCACTTTATTACTTAGTTTACATATACTTTTTTAGTTTAAGGAAAATTTTGTCCATCTTATTGGGCATAAACTACTAGGCCTAAAATTGAACCTAATAAGGTTCAGGGCAAATGATTGATTGAATGGACCAATGTGGATTCCAGGAATGAAACAAAAACCTCAAATCTCTACCATAAGGCACAAAACTATATACTGAGCCAGGAAGACCTACATGAATTTGAGAAACTTTGAGATTAAAATTAAAACTATAAAGTTCTTTGTGTTTTATTTTGGGATCACACCTGCCAGTGCTCAGGAGTTACTCCTGGTCTGTATGCAGGTATAACTCCTGGCAGTGCTCTGGGGACCATATAGGATGCCAGGTATTGAAACCAGGTTGGCCACATGCAAGGCCTTACCTACTCTATTATCATTCTAGCCCTAATGTTCATTTTTCTATTGCACTTTGGTGTATATGTTAAGAGCAGAAATGATGTTGAGAAGTGAGTTTTAACTTGGGAAACCCCAGAGTTTCTTCATAGTGAGAAATTAAAGACCAAACTAAATCTTTCTAGAAAATCTCCTCAGGTATGAAATGGTTTCCTCTACTTAAACAGGATAGTTATCAGGGGGAAATCAGAACATTCTCAAATGGTCCATGCTATACATAATTCTGAGCAGTTAACCTGCAAAAACTAAAATAAAACCACTTTGACATTCATTCATTTACCATTATCCTTACCAAATAAGGCCAGCATCTAATCAGCCTTCTCTACTAACAGTCAGCTTGCTTTTATTGTGAGTCTTTGGGTTTCAAAAAGAAATAACTTTTGATCTCCTGGTCTATGTCCCAGATGTCGCTTTATTGAGTTCAAAGAATACAAATGAGAAAAGGTTATTACTAGACACAAGTGTTTGAGATGAAATCAAACCTAATACATAGAATAAGACAACTGGAATAAGGAATATAATATTCATAGAACAATAGGAGGTTGCAGTCATTGCTCTAAAATAAAGCATTAAAAATTAATTCAAAACAAACCTTCCTTTGCCACTGCATACCTCTGTTTCATTAAGAGAACACCACAGACTTTTCTAGAATTAGTCTCACAAATAGATAAATAGTTTGCAAAAACTGAGAGTTCTTTCTGTAAACCACAAAAGATTTATCTGGAATAAGATTTAGCACTGTCTTCAGTATTAAGCCGTTATAAGCCTTTCATTTCAAATAATTAATTGTGATTTATGCACTTTCTCCACCATGTTTGCCTTTGAGCATTATTAGAAAAGTTTAATTTACATGTATCATCTTTGGCTTAATCCAAATGGGGTTTTTTTTTTCATTTGCTGAGTTCAGATGTTATATGGTGTCAAATATTAAATATTTATGCCAACTGCAAATTATACTTTGAAATGTGCAAATATGTCCATTTCAATCTATTTGCCTTACATTTCAAAATTATTTCTCATTCTTCTATTTCTTCTATTATCACCTGCTACTACGACCATCATCATAAGCAGATTGCCAGTTTCCTACTTATCATTCACTAAGAAGAAAAAATAAAATGCTAGTTTTATATCCATGTTTGTCCAATGAAACTCTCCCCAAAAGAACTTTGTAACATCTAAACCTTATTGATTTTTGTCATAGTTTCACATAAAAATTCTCCAGTTTCAATCATTCAGATATACTATTTTGTCCCCAGTGGGAAAACTCTTGTATTCTATTAAATGAAAGGGCCAGAAACAATCGAAAATTCAAAAAGTGCACTTAAGAAGAAAAGGGAAAAGTAGTCATTTCAAATGAGTACAGTAAATGGACAGTGAACCTTTGACCAATGGTGAGGGGTCTTCTTTAGTCCTATTACACTCAGAGCAAGCTGTTATGATTAAATAAAAAAGAATAAAGAAACCGTTTAAAGCTTTGCTGAGTATGCCCTGGGAATTAAAGCATATGGCAGGGATAAGGAAAAAGATTTTCCTTATGCTAATGACCCTTGATGTCTGAAATAAATTAGAACCATTAGAATTTATGCTCAATAAAAGAAAGACTTTAAGCACTCCAAAGTTAGTGACTCGAGACCAGTTTTTGCCCTGAAATTCAATCTGCTTACTTATTAATTCTCCATGAGTCTCCTGAGCAGACTGGATATACAGCATCAAAATTCTGGGCTGGACCCGAAGTCAGAAAGACCATGGGTTTCTTTCTATTTTCTTTTCATTTAGACATTTTTCACATCGCTTCTTTTGTTTCCGTCATTCATTTAATTTGTTTCCATTTTTTGTTTTCTTTATTGTTTCTTTTCAAGGTTTCATTTATCCTATTTCAACTGAAGAGAGACCCCAGAATGAATATGGATTTTCTTGTAAGTTTGATGTTTGGTTTTTATGTTGCTGAATACTTACTTAATGTTATGTCCTCCGTTCAAGTTTACCTTTATTTGGATTACAGATGTACATAATGGAATGAGATACCTAATATATTCTGACATTAAAAAAATTAGATTTTCACTGCTAAAGAGAAGAAAAGGTCATTTAAAGTCTCTGCCAGCTTTAAAATCTCTCAGTCTCTCATCCAAAACATGAATACCAGTAGCTGACAAACATATTATGAAATATTCTTCTATAAATAATAGGGTTCAAATGCTAAAAGTAAAAAGGAATAGAAAAGACAGATCTATTGCATTAGGACTCATGAATGTCGAATAAATAATTACATTGTGTAGTAAAGCATGAAAGATTTGGGGTTTTTTGGTTTTTGTTTTAGTTTTTGGTTTTTGTTTTGTTTTGTTTTTGTTTGTTTGGGGGCCACACCCATTGACACTCAGGGTTTACTCCTGGCTAGGCACTCAGAAATCGTTCCTGGCTTGGGGGGACCATACGGGATGCCAGGGATGGAACCAAAGTCCGTCCTAGGCTAGCACTTGCAAGTAGCGCCACCGCTCGATTTAAATCCAATATTTTGACCAGGGTTCAGACTGCTGCCAGAGAAACTCAGGTAATACCCAGTGCCTTGCAAGCAGGCACTCAGAACTAGAAGTGATAGGATGCCCTGGAGTTCTGGGAATACCTAGCAATAGTGAGTTAATTGGCCGGAAAGTGGATATTCTTGAAACTGTACTCTGGAAGAGCTTAAACAGAAAGAAAAAAAAAAGTCAATTCACAGACTGTAAATTTAAACTCAAAGCATTAAAAGGGATAAGTAAAAGTTATTTTCGATAGAGAACTATTTCATATTGTCAATGTATCAAGAGTCATCAAGAAATGGGAGTGTGGCTGAGCAGAGGAGCTGTTGTCATCAACCTAGATGACCAGGAACCACCATAGATATAACAAGCTAAGAGTCACAAGAGAAAGGAAGTTCAACTTTTAGGAGATCTGGAGACCCCATCAGGTTTTCAGGAGCTACAGACATACACATGCAAACACAAACACAATGTATTCGTCTCAAATAAAATTGAGCCTAAAAAGATGGTTCTTGATTTCTTGACATCCAAGTTCCAACACCTTTCAAAGGGAGCACAGCAGCTTCCTTAACTTTGCCGGAAAATGTTGATGAATCATGAACTTAAAACAGAGACTTAAACTTGTCAGTGGAGATGAGGACAGGTTTCATTTTCTTTGTTTGATTTTAATTGTCAGCATCTGTTACCTTTGGCATCTGATGAAAGTTTCGCCACAACAACATATAACAATTTATAAGAATCTTCTTCCTGTTCTTCCTAGAAACAGACCGTAATTTGACCACTGTATTGGTCAAAGGTTGAATTGCTTTTTGGGGCAGTGTGGCCTTTCGGATCATTGAACCAAGACTGCATCTTATGGGGACAGGATCAGACAGAAGTGCCGTTTTCCAGTAATGAGTAGTTTACATGTAATTCTCTCAATAAAAAACAATATAAAGAGCTCAGTGTTCTCAGAGGTAGACCTGAATGAATTTGTGTTAAAATTCTACTTCTGAAAGAACACACACCCTTCACACCTTGTTCCTAAAACATAATGCGCTTACTTATACCATTCTCACCCACTCTTTCATGATTTAAAAGAAGGTAAGAGAAATGCTGTGGAAAGTGAATTTATGAGTTTCAATGATAATTAGGAAATATTTTGCTTCAATAAATATTCGAAGTCAGAACATGCCAGATATGTCTGATGGAGTGTTTTATGTTTATTTTTTTAAATCAGTAACTTCAAAACTATTCTTCACCCAAAATGTGTGGTGTTTGCTTTTCCTCTATGGTCTGGGGTTGATTTTAGCTCCAATTCTTTGGATGCCCCTTTATAAATGAACTGTTATGTTGCCCCAATTTAAGATGGATTAGAAGATGGATGCACGAAGAGCAAGAAAATCAGAGAAAAATTTTTACCAAAAGGTAACAGTAGCCTTATATGAGTTTTTAAAAGTATATTTGAAATTAAGCAAGCAAGAGGTATTTGGAAAAATCACATAAAATATGTTTCTATGGAGGGATTTTTTCTTACGTAACTAATGTTTCCTTTCCCCCTCTAGCTGCTCCAAATTCGGATGAAATAGCTGTGTATGTGGGCGTTGTGATTGCTGTGATAGTTTGCCTGGCCATTTCTCTTGCGGTAGCCCTATTTGTGTATCGGAAGAAGCACCGAGACTTTGAGTCTGAGATTATTGACTCTTCAGCACTCAACGGAGGCTTTCAGCCCATAAACATCAAAGCTGCAAGACAAGGTCAACTACCATTGCATCCCACCCTGTGACATACATGTGCAAGTCCACAATCTCTCTCCTAGCTTTGGGATGTGTGAAAGTCACTTCATCTGATTGATTGGAATGGAAGGACCATAAAGAGTAAAAATTGTGTTTCATTTTGCTAGTTTCTAATTGACTTCACTCATGGAACGAAGTAGAGTTTAAAAGATAGATCGTGTGGTTTCTTTCTGTACCAGCAATCTCTGTTATATTTCATAATTTTCTTTTGACAAAAGGCACACAGATTGGGTCAGGAAAATATCTTGGGAGTTAGGGCACATGTCTTATTTGCCTAAGAACCTAATTTTGAATTTCAGTGCTGTGTCTTCCCCTCCAAGAACCAAGTATAACAATTATGGTCCCTGAGCCTAAGCAGCTCTAATCACCTAACCTACAAGTAACAATATTCTTGGTAACCTTATTTCTCATAGCTCCATATCCATAGAAGTGGACTCCATGTTCTTGAGCACTTGTGTGAGGGTACCTATCCCACTGCCCACACACAGAGCCACAAGTATGCTTGCACATACAGAAACACACATACCACATTAATGGGCTGATTGATTGAGTCTGTATCTTCTTTTGGATCAGATATTTCTATTGCTATAAATATAGTATTCTGCAGATGAAACTAAATGCATGTATATGGGAAATATTATCTAATATAATAAATATTACTTCTAGTGAGGATCATTGTTTAAGAATTCAATCACTTGAGACAGCAAAATCCTTTATGAATACCTATGAATAATAACTATATCTTAAGGCAAAATAAGAATGAACATGTTTGTGTTTTATAACAAATCATAAAATGTACCTTCATTTATCTAGTTACCTGATTTTCATCAGATCTTGGGATCTACACATCTTTAATATCTGCTAAGTTGCTTTGACATTGCCTAGAAATGATCAGGGGGAAGTCACATTGAAAGAAATACTTGAATAAAGGATGTAATGGAATTTTCTTTTTCTTTCCAACTTAGATCTCCTGGCAGTCCCCCCAGACCTCACCTCTGCTGCAGCCATGTACAGAGGACCTGTTTATGCTTTGCATGATGTCTCCGACAAAATCCCCATGACCAACTCTCCGATTCTGGATCCACTGCCTAGCCTGAAAATAAAAGTCTATAATACTTCAGGCGCTGTCACCCCTCAAGATAACCTCTCCGAGTTTGCATCCAAACTGTCCCCTCAGATGACACAGTCCTTGTTGGAAAATGAGACCCCAAATCTGAAGAACCACAGTCTAGCAAAACAGACTGATCCATCCTGTACTGCATTTGGCACCTTTAATGCCCTCGGGGGCCACCTTATCATTCCCAACTCAGGTAATTCCTAAAGGTGAAAGTGGCAAAAATACAGTTTGAAAAGGTAAATTTGTACCAAAATCTATTCTTCATTAGTCCTGAAAATTTCACCATAGCCTATCTAACCCAAAACAGTTTTCAGACTAAACCAAACATTACCTCCACGAAATCAATGAAACCATTTTTTTTTCTTTTAAACACTAGATCAGGGGTCTCAAACTAAATTTACCTGGGGGCCGCAGAAGGCAAAGTCAGGCTGAAGCAGGGCCACATAAGGGATTTCGCTAACTGAATATTCGCAATAAAAAACCGCATTAGTAAGAAAAAACAATTGCAAAAACTCGCATTAAACATTTGCATACCCTGAATGGAACTGCTCGGGGTATGTGAATGTTTAATGCGATTTTTTCTTACTAATGCGATTTTTATTGCGATTATTCGGTAAGCGAATAATCGCGAATACTGTGATATATGAAGGCCAGCTGCGGGCCACAAAATGTTGTACAGAGGGCCGCAAACAGCCCCACAGGCCATGAGTTTGAGACTTGTGCACTAGATAAATACTTTCTTTAGAAGCATTCCTCACTTTCTTACAAAACTGCTATTTGGAACTCACATTGACCTTTTAAGGGAATGTATTTTTTGTATGTGTAGTTTTTCAGGCCACACCCGTTTGATGCTCAGGGGTTACTCCTGGCTAAGTGCTCAGAAATTGCCCCTGGCTTGGAGGGACCATATGGGACACGGGGGGGATCCTTCCTTGGCTATCTCTTGCAAGGCAGACACCTTACCTCTAGCGCCGCCTTGCCGGCCCCATACATTGACTTTTTTTTTGAAATATATTTTTTATTTAAGTAACATGATCATAGTTGGGTTACAGTCATAACAAGAACACCCCCCTTCACCAGTGTAACATTACCCCCTCCCCCCTTCCCATCCCCTGCCTGTATTCGAGATAGGCATTCTACTACAGTTATTTGTTTTCAAGTTCAGTAAGTTGTTGTTTTTTCCTTAAAGGATAAGAGTAAAAAAATATGGTAAAGGTGTGATAGTGGGAATCGCCGTTGTTTGTATAGGTCTAGAAAAATGGGGAAAATGGAAAAAAATTCTTGACCTGATTACAAAAAGGCCTCACCCCAGAAGTTTATTGGCATAAGAGAGACTCTGGGTTCCAGGCATACCAGTCTGTCCAACCCGAGTCATTCTTCATGGTCCCGGTGAAACTTTTTCACACTTTAGCTATTGTTGGTATCAGATTCTTATATTTAAAGACTCTGGATTCTGTGCATTTCTTTTATCAATGTCAGGCTGATGTGGAGCATACTCTAATTTCAGCATACCATTAAATGCGGAGCGATCTGCCCTGCATGCAGATTGTTGCTGAGTCGTCTGGGTGTTGGGATTACTCTTTGAAGTAAGTCAATGCCAAAGCAGTGGTAGGTCTTCCCTGGTAGAGGCTTGGATCCTGGTAATGTTATAGACAATTGTGATTGTTTCCATAGATGGTATCCATTGTTCAGGTGTGTGTGGGTGATGCCCATTCTTCTGAGGCCTAAGCTGTATCATTTTACCAATGTTCAGGGTAAAAGGTCTAATTGCATTACCAAATTTGTGTGCCCATCTCTATTAGAAAAGAACTTGTTTGCATATGTATTATTTTCCCATTTTAATGTGCCTATGCAAAAGAGAAGCGATGCCACAGATATTGTTGGTGCATCTGGGGGCCGACAAATAAAGTCCAACATTCCCCATAACTTGGTTCAAACATGAAATCTATACAGAGATGCTCTTCTACCAGTACTGCTTATAAAACAGATCTCAAAGGGGGAAATTAAACAATCAAATAACAAATTCAGTGGGCAAAATTGTCACTATATGAGGATGTTCGAAAAGAGTTATAGATGTTAAGGGATTACATCTGAGATATACAAAGGAGACACACGTGTCCCTTTTATGTTTTAGAAATAGTCAAGAGGGAGGGGGGTGTTTCTAAGACACCACTTTGGCCTGTGATTTGGACAAGTGAAGAGCACATAGAGCCATGTCCTTCCCTTGTTGCCTGCTGAAGCTTCTGACTCCCCGAGAGGCATTTGCTTCCTAATTGCTGGAAGTTGAAAGTTCACCAGTACCCTCCCAGCCCATTGCAGGAACAAGAAAGCCTGGGGTCTCTTTTAAATTGCACCTTGCCAGAACCCACTTGCTGGGACCCTGAGCAGGTGTCCTGGAATAACCCTGGGGATGGGGAGGAAGGAGAGAGAAGGCTGTGGGGAGCAACCAAGGCTGCATTTTCACCTTATCTTGGCCAAAAAGCCTACAGCATGGAACCTTGTTGTGACGTGTTGCCTGCTGATGCTTCAGACTCCCCCCAAAAAATAACTGTGAAAGATATGTAATCCACCTTGGCCAAAACAAAAATCTTTAGTACAGAAAAATGGTTAAATGTGGGGTAACAAGAGATGGGAGTGAGAGAGTAAAGGAATAAAATGAGCTCCTGGATGGCTTTCAGATTATGAAAAGCAGATGAAACACAATGATATCCACGTGTTCCACGCGTGGTTTTACAATGGACAGGTTTAATAAGGAAACTTCCCTGGTAAGTCCTAAAGCCAGAACCTATTGTGCTGCTATTCCCACCTCACTGGCTTGCCCAGCCATGTGGCCAGGAAAAGCCCTGGAGTTCCAGAGGAAGGAGGTAGAGGGGTGCTGCGGTGACCCATGTCCCATACCCCTTCCTAGGCCTGGTTAAAGAGGCCTTTGGCATGGCGGAAGGCTGCCAAACACCATGCTGGAGACCCTCCGACTCCCAGGAAGGAAGGAGATCCTTTTTGAGATAGAAGGCCGGAAGGTCAGAGCCCCCACCCCAGCCCTTCCCTTTGGTGCTGGGAGGGAAATGGGGAAAGCCTAGGGAAACCAACAAGCTCCTCCAAAGGACCCACCTTGCTGGCTTGCTCAGTCATGTGGCCAGGAAAAGCCCTGGATTCTGGAGGAAGGAGGTAGAGGGGTCCTGGGGTGACCCATGTCCCGCACCCCTTCTTAGCCCTTGTTAAAGAGGCCTTTGGCATGGCGGAGGGCTGCCAAACGCCATGCTGGCAGAACCTCCCAGCTCCCAGGAAGGAAGGAGATCCTTCCAGAGCTAGAAGGCCGGAAGGCACATTGACCTTTTTAATAGAGCTTTGGAAGGCAGGATCAAGCCAACAGCCCTCACTATTGTTATCATATTGTTAAAGGACAAATTAATTAGAAAACATATTGTAGTGTTCCAGAGTAGAAGGATGAGACCATACAACTGGAATAAAGTTTAATACTTTAATCCGTCTGCCAACAAGACCCTCCAGCCTGGCCAGCCAGGGCCATCCCCCAAAGGATATAAGCCCTGTCCAAGGTCATGAGGAAGATTATATAAGGGAGGGATGTAAGGAGGTTCCAGCTTTCTGATGATCCTTAAAATGATTGGCTCTTGTCTAGGGGTATCTTCCTACTGCTCCCTTGTCCTTTCCTGATAGGCTACCTGGAATAGCCAGGTAGCTTGGGGCGAGGTCTATGGAAATAGGCTTTCACCATGTGGTCCTTACAAAATGGTGTTTCTCCCTGCTCAGAAGCCTGCCATGTGGCTTTTACAAAATGGCATCCCTCCTTTTAAAGAATTCAGGTCTCAACAATATTCATTGGTTCTGTACCAATTTATTACAGAAAACAGTATCACAGAATATTCATTTTTAGGAGCCAGAGTGGTAGCACAGTGGTAGGGCGTTTGCCTTGGATGCAGCTGACCCAGGACAGATGCAGGTTGGATCTGCAGCATCCCATATGGTCCCCTGTGCCAGGAATAATTTAGTTCTCTTAACTCACATAATTATTATGGTCTTCAATCACAAGGTTTTACCAGATATAAGGTAATAATATATCTATCTAGTGATATATCTTTGTAGAATCCTTTGTTCTTTTATAATATTATTTGGTTAGATACTGTTAGATACTAAGCTCCATAAGAGTCTTAAATGTTAAATTACATTACTCCTGGCTCTGTGCTCAGAAATCATATTGGATTCCGGAAATAGAAATGGGGTCCGTCCTGTTTTGGCCCCATGCAAGGCAAACACCCTTACGTCTTGTGCTGTCACTCCGCCCTGGTAATGAACTTTTTAACACCAAGCTTCTTCTCAAGAAGTCTTCAACTTAACACAAGGGCCTCTGAATAACTTATCCTCTTAACTCTATTCTTTATTCTTGAGGCTTTCCAACATGGTTATGACATATTTCCTATGCTCAGTTGACATATTCCATTTTCTTGCTATTCAAAGACAAGAAAACTAGCTTTTACCTCTTAGCCATCACAACAGGGACCCATGCTGCACTTATATACTGACGATCCATACAATTTTATTGGTATGATTTAAACAGCTTTTATTAGGATCTACTACCTGCAGCCAAGTACCTACATAGTCTATCTGCAGTTTTGTCTTTGTATGTGCTTTACTTGAAGGCAGGTAGTTCTTAGAAGCACACTAGACCACCATCATTTGCATAATCAAGCAACTTATTTAAACTCCAAATTCCCCAGGCTCCTGAAGCATTATCTCTAAGGGTTTACCCAGAGACCAGTGTTTTCTTTTGTTTATGTTTTTTATAATAATTTTTGTTTTGATCAAAGTGGGTTACATATCTTTCACAGTATTATTTTAGGTACATATTAACATTGAATCAGAGGAATTCCCATCACCAAAGTTGTCCTCTCTCCACCCTGTTCCCAGCTTGCATCCCATATCCTCCACACTTGCCCCCTAGACTGCTAGTATAAGTGATCCCCTCTGTGTCTAACTTATGACTTAGTGATCATACAACTGTTTGGTCTTGGTACCCTCTATTATTTCCCGCTCAATTTGAGAGGTGGAACTAGATAGTTCAAGTTATGTGGTTCTGTTTGATAAAAAGAAAAGCAAAGAAGTGGGGTAAAAATCAAATAAGCCGAAAATGGGTGGAGTCCTTCTAGAGAGGCTTTCAACCTAAGTTTGGGAGAAGAAAAGGGAAAAAGGAAGCGAAACACTACAATAATACAAAAGGAAATATCAAACAAAAAAATCCAGTGAGCACTACAGCAATAAAGACAGGCACCACATAATAACCACAGTCCTGAAAATAAAAACATAATGGTATAAAAAGAAGAAAAAAATAAATAGATAAATAAGTAAGAAAGATTATTTTGTCTTTTTTTTTCCTGCATAGGCACAGTAAATATTGGGGACATTAGAAAGGAAATTCCCTTGGCTTAAGAGATACAGGGTTTCTCCACCCTTGAAGTATACTGTCATGGGAATAACTACTGACTCCTTGCGTGTTCATTTCCTCTCCCTTAGGTCCTTTTGTGGTGTGTGGAAGACTTCTGCTCCGTCATGGGTTATAAAATCAGACCTAGAGATCTTGGTATCTGCACAGGTCAAGGAATGGGGCTTATGATAAAGTCTTTCTTTGCGCTTCTAGAAGTTCTGTTCCTTCACTGTCGTTTTAATCAGTCTTCTGTAGTCGGTGGTCTTGGTAATTGCGCTGATCCTAGGATGGAGCCTGGGATAGAGTCTTTTGCTATGTTTCCAGAAGAACAGTTCACTTGCCATTGTCTCAGTCAGACCTCTGGAATTAGATATCTTGCTTGTTGTACAGATCGTAGGCCAAAACCTAGACTGTAGCTTTTT
The DNA here is from genome assembly GCF_024139225.1 of Suncus etruscus. Classification (NCBI taxonomy): domain Eukaryota; kingdom Metazoa; phylum Chordata; class Mammalia; order Eulipotyphla; family Soricidae; genus Suncus; species Suncus etruscus. The sequence continues at coordinate 83,964,703 of NC_064863.1, read as the reverse complement.
TATTGGTCCCAGGATATATTCTGCCCAGTCATGGTTGTCACAGTCAGTCATCCATAGATAGTGATTTTGGCTTTTGCACAGATCAAAGGATGACAAGTCTTCTGATTTTGAGACCAGTGTTTTACTGAGTGCATGTGAAGATTCTGATGCAAACTAAAGTTCAAATCTCTGTTTTGGCCTTGGGCAGTGCAATCCATTATTAAGCAAATGAATCAATCTGCAATTGAATGAAAAGACTGTTCAAATTTCATTGAGAAAAACTGGTACTTGCTTTGTCTTTTTCTAGAGTTATGTTGAGAAAAGTTTCTCACCAATTACCATTTTGTTATAGAAAACACTAATGCTAACCAGATATTTTAGAATATCTAGATTTCTTGGATATTGATTTGGATATTGTTGAGGTTAGCACCCTGACTTTTAAACTCTGAAGGATTTTGTTTGTTTGTTTGTTTTTGGGCCACAACCGGTGAAGCTCAGTGGTTACTCCTGGCTATGAGATCAGAAATAGCTCCTGGCTTGGGGGGATGGAACTGCAGTCAGTCCCTAGCTAGCACGTGCTTGGCAGATGCCTTACCCCTTGTGCCACTCTGGTCCCCATGAAGGATTTTTTAATTATAAATTATGCATTACTACAGCTTTTTGAAATGTTAAGAGCAATTGCTGGCTTTTCCTTATTTTACAAGGAAAACATTGAAACCATCTGCCAACATTTTTAAGAAAACAAGACTATTAAAAAAAATGATATTGTTCCTTTAAGTACCTTCCTAACATTACAGAGGATAAGGAAAAGGGTAAGGAAAAAGTCAATAACAAAGCCAAGTATGGCAACTGGAAATATTTTTCTGAGTGGGGACAAAAAAAAAAGTAAGTAGACCTCTAACTACATGGTCACCAAGTTGCCTTCCCTTTCTCTGGGGTCAAAGGCATTTAATAGTTTTCTTTGACTTAAAGTTCTTGTGACATTGCTTTTCTTTTTTGCTCTTCAGGAGTAAGCTTGCTGATTCCAGCTGGGGCTATTCCCCAAGGAAGAGTCTACGAAATGTATGTGACTGTACACAGGAAAGAAAATATGAGGTAAATATGCTTCTTTCTGGTGCACTTGACTTTATCAATATCTGACTTAGAGTATTCTTTCCTTACTATATAAAGAATAAACATGACCTATTTTGTCTTGAATGCTCTACTTCCAGGAAAGCCTTTCTCCCCTACAACTATATAAAAGGTCAACACTGATTTCTCTATCATGAAAACTCCAGGCTCTTGTATAGATCCTGAGTATGAACAGAAGGCTAGATTGTTTTTCCCAACCGGATATGTGGCAATCATATCTGGGAGAGAAAAAAATATTACCATAAATGGTATATAAATACCATTTATATATAAATATATATACCATTTATATATAAATATATATATATATAAATATTACCATAAATGGTATATAAATACATGGTGAAGAAACTGAAAAAAATTATGAATTTCTACCTGTTGTCATTATAGAGTTAAAACAATAACAATGACCTCTTAACCCTTACTTGTCAACCCCTCTTCTGCCTACTACTTTATTCTCCCTTACTGCTTTTATTGGGACTTATTTTAGCCCATTACCTACCTTCTTTTCATATTTAGCTATTTTAGGTCACAGTTGGACTATTCTCACTGCTTAAGCCCAAAATTAATTAAAGGACACTGTTTTGAATATGTCAGAATTGAAAAGCTCAAGTTTTTATAAGTTTTTGTAAGATCAAGAGGAATGTAGGTACCCTAACTTTATTTTTCTGTGTGTCCTACAAGTCATATGGCTTTTCTTCATTATTTCTGGTGAATGTGTGTGGGTGTTCATTGGAGCTTCAAAGACCATCCTGCTAAATGCTTCTGAAGTACTCAGATCATAAACTGAAAGATGTTGCTGAAATAAAGCTGTTCACATGTAATTATCTTTGTTTTCCCCAATAGACTCATCAGCACTGAGCTCTGCCAACAGTGCCAGAATGACAAATGTACAATGAGGTTATCATTATAATGCATGATACCACATCTAGTCTCCTTTCATCTTCTGAAAAAATAATCATTTTTAGTCTTGTTCTTCTTTTGTTCTGCTCTCAGGGGGGAGAGATTGGTATTTAGAATGGGTAGACTCTAGTGGTATCATTTCACCTACATAAACACTAGCTTGTTTAAGAAAATAATACAAATTTCAGGGCATTATTTATACCTCAGACTTGAGCAACAACAAAAAGAAAATCACTACATTTTTATTTACGCATATTAACTATTCATTTTTTTATTCTCAATACAAAGTAAGTTTCTTAGGCCCACCCAGCATCCCTCCTTTTGGAGCCAATAAAAATAAGATAAACAAATTCCAAGATCTCTTTACATTTTTGTCCTCATTCTCTTGTTCAAAGTCAAGATTAGTGCTAATGCCTCCCTCGCTCAAGACATTTACCAACTCTGATGTTTTGTTCTATCAAGAACACGGTGAGCTTGTGCTTCATACAAGATATTCCTGGCCTTTTCTTCTCCATTTCAACATCATTACCTTCCTCATTCAAGACATTTACCAACTCTGATGTTTTGTTCCATCAGGAACACTTGAGCTTATGCTTCATACAAGGTGTTCCTGGTCTTCTCTTCTCCATTTCAACAGCATTATTTTCAGCTTCTATTGATGTGGAAGCAAGGCCATGTACATACAACTTGTACCATTGACTTTCTTTGCCAGAGTTCAATGGACACTTTAAGCAGCATAGCTCTACATTTTAGATGGGGGAAAAAAGAAAACAGAAAATTGATAAAGATAGATATTTTCTGCCTTTAACTTACTCTGCCTTTGAACCTAACAAAAAAGAGAGAGAGAAAGAACTATAAATCCCTTATTTCTATTACTAATACTTGAAGGTAGGAGCAGGTAGAAATGCTCTATTGAATTTTAGATGCATCAAAACAAACCTAGGGAAATGTCAAGATCTCCAAAGGAAAATGCACAGAAGGCTTGAAACAAGAAGCAAACCCAGGAAGCTGAAATATTTTATGTACCCCTTTCAACCAATTTTCTAATTACAAGGGAATTATGTAAAAATGCATCCTCGTTGAAAAATATACAATAACAAGGATATGATTTACAATATAAGAATACAAAGCATAGTTCTTATTTATGCAGCAGAAAATGCTCTCCCTCATTCCTTGTGATAACTCTGGAGTTAGTATGCGCTAACACACCTGCTGCTATGTTCCATTCTGCCTGATGTAGCTCTGTAGTGGCCACTAGGCCTGTCTTTCACTATGAATCTAACTTACAAAGTTGTTAATGCTAATTGGGTCCTTTGGTCTGCCTTCGTGTACCAATTTTAACACATAAGGCAGACACAGATGGAAATTTTGTCTTTTGTCAATTCTTTCCAAAAAATATTTGAAAAGCTATGGAAGTTTTTTCTTCTTTTTCTTTCTTATTTATATATGTTATATATATTTATATAGTATATATATAAAGAAATAAATGAGAGTGAACATCTCAAATATAAAAACACAGGAATTATTTTAGTATGTTCTAAGGGGCCATGGAAAGTTCCAGAAAGTCAAGTGGTACAGAAATAACCGTGCTTTACAAAGGTGGATCTGGCATTAGCTTGTTGGGTGAGTTAGTATATAGTAATCAGAAAATCTTCCCCAAAGCTGATTGTGAGTGAAATGAAAATTGATAGACAATTTAAGAGAAAAAGTATTTCACAACGGGCTAGAACCCACAAAGAATATACTTAGAAAGCAAGCCTCAGCCACTATGACAATTATGAGAGCAATGAAGGTAAGATGGCAGCACAGTCTTCACTCTAATTTGAATAGATGCATGCTGCATATGAAGGTGAGGAGATGGGGTTCATTGGGTGCTGGTTTTAATAGTGGCTGACAGGTTGGGTTTGTGCTCCACATGCATCTATGGTATCCCAGTGAGAGGACTTTCCTGGAAAAGGGCATTGGGAAACATTCTTATTTAAGACTGGAGTCTTACAATTGATACTGAAAAGAACATTTTTATATAACATGGTACTTAGCATTGGGAAGGTCATGATAAATTTTATATTTACATATATCGATTGGGGTACTGTTTAGTTTTAAGTGTACATCATGACACCATATTAATTTCACCCACAAATGACAGTTCTAAGATTACATGATTTTAAGTATAATATGAAAACATCAAAGATACAGAGTTTCAAGATGGAGAAAATGGCTAACAGAGTTATTATTAAAACTGAAATAGGGGCTAGTGAAACCGTATTCTCTAGTACTCTGTAGGAGGGTGCTTAACTTGTATGACTTATGCAGGTTCAGTCCCCTGCATCTGATGTGGTCCTCCAAGCACAATCAGGAGTGATTCCTAGTGCAGACAGGAATAAATCCTGTTTACTTTTGGTTGTGGCCAAAACAAAACAGAAACCCTGAATGTTAAAGAAAGAGAACCCCAAGATAGTGATTGCTTTTTTTTTTTTTGGTTTTTGGGCCACACCCAGCGTTGCTCAGGGGTTACTCCTGGCTGTCTGCTCAGAAATAGCTCCTGGCAGGCACAGGGGACCATATGGGACACCAGGATTCGAACCAACCACCTTTGGTCCTGGATCGGCTGCTTGCAAGGCAAACTCCACTGTGCTATTTCTCCGGGCCCAGTGATTGCTTATTTTTAAAAAAGAATGACATCCCAGGAAAAAGGATTTAAGGTGTGTTAGTGTGAGAAATTAAAATGATTATTTATATTTACTGGTAGTAAATTTTAAAGCAATATGCTAGTATAGAAGGCAAATTATTTATGTTGGTAACTATTATGAGCAATTTTTAATTCATTTTAACTTGGTATTTGTTTTATGTGCTCAGATTCTTGTCTTCAGCAGTTAAGATTGAGTGCAAGGATCAAAGACGAGATTTTAGTAGACAATCGGAGAAATGGAAGGAAAAGTAAGGGAACGAGGAGAATGGTGGTCTCCTTAAGTAGAATGCCCTGGAAACATGGAAAAACCTCTATTATATTTTCATTACTAAGGAATAGTGAACATTTTGTATTGGACTTAAGACTTGTTAGATGGAAATGCTAAAGGGCAGTGGGGAAGCAGTATGTTTGAAGATTTTATTCTGTATATCCTGGTTGCATATACTGGATCCATCCATTCTCAGAAACTTCCCTCTGGGGCCATTCTTTCACATGGTTTACTTTTTTTTGTTTTTAATTTTTATTGTGGTCAAAGTGAATTACAAATCTTTCACAGTAATATTTGAGGCACATAGTGACAATGAATGAGGGGCATTCCCACAACCAGTGTTGTCCTTCCTCCACCCCTGTTCTTAGCATGCATCTCATATCTCCCTCCTTTATCCCCCATAATGCTAATGGAACTGTTCTCCACTTGTACAGCTTGTTTTAGATTGGGTATCGATTCTGTTGTCATTAACTTTGGGTTTGGTGTTCAAGTCTGATCATTTTTTATTTCCACTAAATGTTCATACAACAGTCTGGTCTTGGTACCATCCATTTTTCTCCATCAAATTTTGAGGCTGAGCAAGATGATTCCAGTAATGTGGTTCTGTTGGAGATATAAGAAAAGATAAGGGAGAAAAAAAGAAAAACAAAACAAAACAAAAAAAGAAAAAACAAAACAAAATTAGGAGGAGTCCATCTAGGTGTTATAAATATCCATTTAGAAGAAGAGAAAAAAAAGAAGAAAAAAGGCAACAAAACAAAACAAACAAAAAAACAATAAAGCAGTAACAACAAAAGTACAAAAAGAACAAAAAAAAAGAACAAACCAAAAACCAAAACCATCAACTACGAAGAAACAAACAAAACATACAAACAAACAAAAACAAAATACAAAACAAAAAGTCAAAAAGAATCAAACCAGCAAGTAGTTAAAAAGGATTGTTTCTTCTTCTTCTTCTTCTTCTTCTTCTTCTTCTTCTTCTTCTTCTTCTTCTTCTTCTTCTTCTTCTTCTTCTTCTTCTTCTTCTTCTTCTTCTTCTTCTTCCTTCTTCCTTCTTCTTTTACTCCTCTTTATCTCTTCCTCCTCCTCCTCCTCTTCCTCCTCCTCCTCCTCTTCTTCTTCTTCTTCTCCTCCTGTCCTCCTCCTCCTCCTCCTCTTCTTCTTCTTCTTCTTCATTTTTTGCAAAGGCACAGTAAATATTTGGGAAATTAGAATGGGAATTTCCTTGACGTAAGAGATACAAGGTTTCTTCGTCCTTGATGCACACTGCCATGGGAACAACTACAGCCTCCATACACGCTCATTTTCATACCCCAAGGTCTTTTTATGGTTCCAGGAAACTTTCTGCTCAGTTGTGTATGTAACATCACACCTCTGTAGCTAGAGATATTGTTATCTGCATAGGTCATAGGACAAAGGCTAGGAGAGAGATTATCTTTATGGTTCTATTCTTTATGTCTGTTCCATCACTGTTGTTGTAATCAGTCTTCTGTAATTAGTGGTCTTGGTTTTTGTTCAGATACTAGGACAAAGCCTAGGATAGAGTCTTTCAGTACATTTCCAGAAGTTCTGCTCAGTCGCAGTTGTCAAAGTCAGACTTCTGGATTTAGAGATCTTGGTTTTTGTAAGAATCCTAGGCTGAGGCTTAAGCTAGGAACTTTTTTCATTGGTTCTGTCCAGTCCATGTTTGTCAAAGTCAGTCTTCTTTAGTTAGAGATTTTGGTTTTTGCATAGAGAAAAAGATGACATGTCTCCTGATTGCATCATACTTTAGGTGATGAGATAGGGCAACCCTCACTTAAATCAAGTTGTTGCCGTTTCTTCATGTCAGGATGTCATATTAAAACTGGTGCAAGTTGGTGCCAGAGTGGTATTAGGGATCCTGGTGCTGTTGCTGGGATCTGTTTTGGTTCCACATCTGGGATCTGGGGTTATGGGTTGGGTGGTTGCTGTTTAATCACATGAAGTCTAAGTTGGGTCCACATGACACATGTTCAGGGTGGGAGGCATCCCTGTATTATAAAAACTATGAGGTTTTATTCATAGTATATAAGAGCTATTTTTGTGCAGAAGATTTCCCTTTATTTTGAGTGCCTATGCAAAGGGGATCGTGCCAAATTATATTGCTGGTGAATTTGGAGGTAAGAATTATAGTCTGCACAATCTCTGTGCCCTGATTTTGACCTGAGCTTTTATCTCAGGCAAGACTTTTTTTTTCTTGTAGGTTTTTGTACCAAGCAGAACCAAAACAGGTGATGTTGGAGAAAGAAAAAAAAAAAATATATATATATATATACACATGTAAAATAGAAGAAATAAATTAAAATAAATAAATGACTTCCCCTAGAAAAAAGTAAAAAAGAATTAAAGAAAAATGCTGTTTATGAGGCTAACTTACATTTGTGAATAAACAAACTAGGAGGTATTATTATAGAGGTATTAAACATACAACGGAAATATAGGCTTCCCATTAAGTGTTTTGAGATATTCTTGTGGGGGTGAAATCCAGGGCATTTTTGTTCACACATCTGGTCTACTGTTCTATTTTCACTATAGCATTTGGAGCTTAGTAAAATAGTAGCTGACATTTTACTTTCTAGTGCAGTTAGAGTGGAGAAGAATCTACTAGGACAATGTTAGAGCTGATCACTCTGGTCAAAGGAAGGACTGTCCCCCAAGCCAGGGGTAATTTCTGGACGCTTAGCCAGGAGTAACCTCTGAGCATCAAACAGGTGTGGCAAAAAAAAAAAAAAAAAGGAAAGAAAGTTACATGCAAGGTAATCTCTATTAATAATAGTGCATATCATAGTGTCAAAAAGAAAAAGGAGAGAGAGATAAGAGACAGAAAAAGATAAAGACACAGAGAGAGACAGAGACAGAGAGAGAAAAGAAAAGCAAATTGCCAGCTCTAGAGACAGACAGGGGTGAGAGGTGGGGAAGGAAAAGGGAGACATCAGTGGCAGGAAGGGTGCACTGGTAAAGGGTGGTGTATATAGTATAACTAAAACCCAACAATGAACAATTTTGTAATCATGATGCTTAAATAAAGCGATTAGAAAAGGAATAAATGAGATATAGAGTGGGATGCAAGGAGTAAGATCTGAGTTTATTTACAACTTCTTTTGCTGATTTCCAAAGAGCTTGTTTCTTGAATTCCTACTTATGAAGTGGATCAGGTGGCTTATGAATGCTCTTCATTTATCGCATGCCAAGGATCAAATGTAAGCTTCCCATATGCAAGCCAGATGCTCTTTCACTGATCTGTCCTTGAAAGTAGTCTTTATTGTGGAAGGAAAATAATTTTTTTAATATTGCATTAAAAAAAGTATAAGCAAATGGGGAAAACAAGATTAAAAAAAATAAGAGAGGTGAGCAGTTCCAGTCTAAGATTGTGGTCTAAAACGATATCCTTCCTTCCTTGTGATAAATTTACTGTTTCAAATCTTTCAAGAGCTAAGCAGGGTAAATTGCAAGATCTGTTTGCACATGATGAAAAAAAAATATGCTCTAAGAAGCTCAATTATTGCTCCTTTGAATCCTTATAAAGAAGGTATTCCATTATACAAGAAATGAACATCGTTAAAATAAAAATATTACTGAGTTTTATTGGGTTGCTTTGTTAATACCCCTCAATTAGGTCAATGTATAAAATCTAAATATATATTGAATAAAAGTGAATCACAGTTGTCTAGTATTTCAGTTTAGTACACAAAATTTAGCTCTTGTGACTTAACCCAGAGATAGATTTTGAGCTGTTTAAGAAAATGGTGATTTATTTTTCCAAAAATCTGACTGAAATTTTGGTATATATTGATGTATATCTAATATTTTCCATCCAATGTCTGTACGCAACATCTACATATTATATAATTATTACTATATAAAAAGCTCAAATTAATATATATTTAAGAGAGCTTTTGTTATCAAATGAGTTATATAACATCTGTTAAGGGATTAGAGCTACATTATAGTGGGTTTAAAGATGACTTTCGTGCTGTTGACCTGAGTTCAATCCCTGGCATGATACCTCAGGACCCGCCAGGAGTGATCCCTAAGCATAGATCAAGAAGCATTGCTAAAAGTTGCCCAAAACAACAATAAATAAAAAATAGCCCTTGCCAAATACTGAGATTACAGACTGGTGATGCATTAGCATTAAACCAGGCATTTTTTTGGGGGGGGGGTCACATCCGGCGGTGCTCAGGGGTTACTCCTGGCTGGCTGCTCAGAAATAGCTCCTGGCAGGCACGGGGGACCATATGGGACACCCGGGATTTGAACCAACCACCTTTGGTCCTGGATCGGCTGCTTGCAAGGCAAACACCTCTGTGCTATCTCTCCCGGCCCTAAACCAGGCATTTTAAAAGTAGCTGAACATTTGCTGTATTGTCATTTTTATGCTGGGGAACTAAACAAAAACTGCAGGTGTGTTGATAGATGGCATCTAGTCACACCGAGGTAAATGGACATCAAACCTCCTCAAAAAGGCAGTTCTGAGTCCGACCTAGCTAACAACAACAACAAAAAAGTCTCAAAGTCTCAATTCCTAAGCAATCCCAAATACAGGCTTTGTGAAAGAAAACAAAAGACTAGTATCTGGAATGCATCAAGCATCTCCTAAACTTTGTAGCTTTAGGCAAGGGAGTTGATGTCCTAAGAGGGTTAGAATCAGCTTCCAGAGAAAAAAGATTATTATCAATATTTAACTTCACTTTCCTCTAGATAGGAAATGAGAGCAAGTAAACCAAATTTTATGGAAGTTTAGTAAGTAATATGATTCTGAGTTCTGAGTTCTTACAACAGCCTGCAAAGGATAGAATACTCTGGTAGGAAGATAAATCCTCTACGGGACTGTATTTTAGCCTAGGAATCCATTCCTCATCTGTTATCTTTGTTGGACTTTGTAAAGCCTTAAATATTTCATGTCTATTTCATTGCTGCTTTTAGTTATTTTTTACTTCATGTTCATTTTCATTCTTGTGCCAAAAGTTTGCTTTAGAAGTTAAAGCAACAAAACTGCAACACCAAAAACTACTAGCTACAAAATCATTATTCAGACTTACATTTGTTGTTATTGTTGCTCTATGGTTTTTAATATCCTTTCTTGGTATAAAGGGAAATACGATTTAAACACAGATCTTTGGTTCACATAGTGAAATCATAATCTACCCAAATCTCTAAATCCTCAGAAATGTTTTCATTTTTTTAATGTTTCCAGTGTTAATGCTACTTTTTTCATTTTGAAAATACAAAGAGGTTCTTATCTTTGTTTTCTTCTTTGTTTTCCAATCCCTGTTAAAAAACATCACTTCCCTATTCATTACTTTCTTGCACCTCACTGGGTTAATAAATTCTTTTGACACCTACTGCCTCTTCCTTCCTTTACTCCTCCTCCTCCAAGAATGGAGACCATCAATATTGCATGCCAGGAATGTACTGGGATAGAGGAGGTCTGACAGCTTCTCAGCCTAGCAGGAAGTCTTCTCCCTTCTGTTCCAACTCATTGAAGAGAAGAGGCCTCCCCCCGCCTGCCTCCAGCACTGGAGCAGACTAAGAGACAGATGTTGCCAATCCACTATAGTGGAAAGTACACTTGAGTGTCCTTCCTTAAAAGCATAAAGTTCACTTCTCAAAGCACTGTTTCAACAACAGTAACAGACACAACAAACAAACAAACAACAACAACAAAAACCAATCAAGTCACTGTTTTTTTTTCCCCCATATCCTCATAGGGAAAATAAAATTATATTAAAAATAAACTTCCTGCAATAGACAGTGTAATACTAGCGCTATCATAAAGCCAAAGCTTCCATCCTGTTCTAAGAGAATGAACTTTGGAATGAAGGAAGATAAGGTAGGTTAGGGCTAGTAAAACTTAATGTAGATGAATATATATACTTACATGCATAAATGTATGTAGCTATTTTCAACTTATTCACAGACAATGGAGATACTAAAAACCAAGGAAGATCATTAATTTCTTCTCTCAACAGAAGGAAAGAAAGCCCCCCTACATTGATGAGTGCCCAGAGAAATTTTCCAGTGAGAGAGGAAATGATGATAGCAAAGGGGAAAACATGAGTCTGAGAACTAATGGACAACGGGCACTATTTCTCTTCACAATGGGCAAATACCTAATATTATTCTCTTACTTGTAAACTGTGAGTTTAATTCTAATGTGTACTTATCTTAAAATTTTGGTGTCTGGAATAAGGAAAACTTTTTTGCAGAGAAAGTGACAGCATCTCTAGAGCATAATAATTTTTCTGTTGGTTGGTTTGTTTAATTTGGGGGCCACACTGAGCAGGGCTTGGTTATTACTTCCTAGCTCTGCTCAGGAATGACTCCTGTTGGGTTATGGGAACCATATGGGATGATAGAGACCGAATCCAGATTGGCTGCGTACAAGGCAAATGCCTTACCCCTTGTATTATAGTTCTAAGGGTAATCATTTTTTTTTTTTTGCCATTTCTTGAGCTCAGTCTGAAAGTGTGATACCAAGGGGGTCAGATGGAATCTGTACTTTACTGAATTCAAGGAAAGAAACCCTGACTTTAGGGATTTGAAGTATTTTATAATGAGAAGGTTGTCACTTCCATTTTCCATTGTGATAATTGTACAGCCTATAAGGACCAAGAAGATTGTACAGAAAGAGGAGAAACATGGAGAATTGTCATACAAATATTTGTTCTTGAATAATAGCTGCCCTAATTTACTGAACATAAGGTAATCTGTAGATTGGAACTAACCTTTCATTGGCATAGTATGTGGTATTTAAACCATATAGAAGGACTAGAGAAATTCAATTTCAAGTGGCCATCATATATAAAAGAATTGTGTATGTCCTGTATAATACTTATGTGAATAGAATGGATAGGTTTGGCTTGGATAATATATACCTCAATGGGTTTTTATTTGGAAGAAGTAAATCACTAAAAGGAATTGATGTCAAGATTGCACGGTGTTCTTTAAAATGCCTCTCTCTTTGCACCCTTCTTGTAGTAGCATGTTAGCAGCGATAGAAATCAGGACAGAAAAGCAGACATATCCAATTTGTGGAGAGTGGAAGAAGAGACTCTAATTGAGGGAAGGCAAAGCCTTAAAAAATTAATAGCTTGAAAATGTTTCTAAATCTATTAAGGTGAAATTAAAAAATTGTAAATGTCTCTATGTCAGAACAAAGTCATCATTAAAACTACAAAATTTTATGATTTAGCCTAAAGGCCCTTCATATTGGAACTATGGTTAATTTAACACATTGTTTCACTTTTTAAAAATTCCATTGCCCTTTTTGGCCACACCCAGCTGCGCTCAGGGCACATTCCTGATTCTTTACTCAGGGATCACTCTTGTGGCACTGGGGAGATCATATGGAGTGCTTAGGACCAAACTGTTTAAGCATGTCATTTCTATCTTTTCATGTAATTAAATCTGCTAGATAATAGTTATAAGTTGGAAATAACTTAATTGAGAATAAGCTAGGGCAACAATTTTGTGAGTCATTCACATAATATGTATTACAAACACAATTTAAAAAATTGTCACGTTATATTTTCTACTTGACTTCTACTTCCATTTCAAGGTAAAGATATTACTAAAGACATCTTTAGTAAAGATGTTAAAGCGCTAAAAAATATCCATGTGTAAATGGAGATAAAAATCGTTCAAGGTATCTGGAACTCATGATTTCCTAGTTAAAGTTAAAAGATGAAGAATAATTGGTCAAGTCTTAGTCTATAGAAAGACTAATAGTTTCCAAATATTTATGCTAAACTTTTTATACTAATGTGAAGAGGAAGCAAGTCTAACACATAGAAAAATGTGTCAGAAATGCTACTTGTAAAAAAAAAAGAAATGCCACTTGTGTTCATTCTAAGGCTGTGACTAAACTTTAACTTTGACTTGAGAATTGGTAAGTTTGATACTCTTTCTTAGTAATAAATAGGTATGGTGGCATTTAAAGCGCCAAACATACATCAGCATATGGTAGAGAGATTTCTGATCTGCGTGAAAGCAGGATTTTATGTACCCATATCTCTTCATACTCTTTCTTAGTAATAAATAGGCATGGTGGCATTTAAAGCTCCAAACATACATCAGCATATGGTAGAGAGATTTCTGATGTGCGTGAAAGCAGGATTTTATGTATCCATAGCTCTTCATCTAAATGTCTTTGTGCCCACAAGAAATTCTTTACTTGAAAAGGAACTTGGTTTTGTTCCAGAATCAAACTCTTCTGTCTGTCATCAGCTCAACACCTTAAAACGTCTTCATTAGCAGTTGACAGGGGTCAGATGGTTCCGCTATCCACTATGTTGCAACTGTAGAGTTATAAAGAAAAATATTATAGGAACTTTTTAAAAAGCAAAATAACCAATTTAGATTTCTAAGGGCTTTATCCCATCAGATTTTCTGAATATGAAGTACAGACATCATACTCAAGTGCTGAAGAAACACAGTTTTGTATTTTCCTGCTCATAATTTAAAAAGAATCTACTGTAGCAAATTGAGTCATTCCTGAAGGTCATTTGGAAGTAGTTTAGTTATAAAGTGTCCTTAATTTGAATTTATATTTAAAAGCACTTTTCAACTGTCGTCCTAAAAAAAACAAATGCATTTAAAATAACCCTGTGAGGTCAATGAAAATTATAATCAGAAGAAATGGTTATGTAACACTTTAAAGACTTTCTCTTCTCATTTCATTGTCAAAGTCTCTGTGCTTGAATTCAAAGGAAGTTACTGAGGGCAAGTCTGTTTCTGAAGGAAAGGGCATCAGAGGAATTGCTGTTTCCTAGTTCTCACAAAGTCCTCCAGTCTTGCAAGATCGAAGTCTTGCTATAAAGAGCAAATTCTTCCCATTTCATTCTGATTCACCATCCCCTCCTGCCACACTAAAAATTAAAGCATCGAAAAGAAACTACTCTTGCAATGTTCTATCTAAAATCTCTGTATTCCGAGTACATACTTTTCTTCGAATGTCACTGATGTGCTTCTCTGTTCTTTTTCAGGCCAACCATGGAAGAAACGCAGACACTTCTAACCCCAGTGGTGAGCTGTGGCCCGCCAGGTGCATTGCTGACACGCCCTGTCATCCTCACTTTACATCACTGTGCTGACCTCAATACTGAGAACTGGAAGATACAGCTTAAGAACCAGACAGTCCAGGGACAATGGGAGGTGAGCTGTTGTTGGGAGAAACAAGAGTAAACTATGTCAACAAATTGGAATAGTTGGGGCCAGTGAGGTGGCTCTAGAGGTAAGGTGTCTGCCTTGCAAGCGCTAGCCAAGGAAGGACCGCGGTTCTATCCCCCGGCATCCCATATGGTACCCCCCAAGCCAGGGGAAATTTCTGAGCTCTTAGCCAGGAGTAACCCCTGAGCATCAAACGGGTGTGGCCCCCAAAAAAACCAACAAATTGGAACAGTTATTGGAACAATTATTGATAGGTTTTAGTTCTTAAGCAAAATACTAGTAGAACTTTAGGAAAGACAGATGAGAAAGATGTAGAAGAAGAGATATAGACCAACCAATCAGCTCCTAAATGTTTCAGGTAAATAGCCACTACCAAATAAATAAATAAATAAATAAATCAAGCATTAGCTGATGCCTAGGGAAAGTCACTTTGGAGATCCACGTGTCTACATCTTGGAAAGAAAAACACATCATATTGTTTTAATTTACAAGTATAGAAATGTTGTACTTGGGTTAGAAAATGTTTAGCACTTACTAATTGCACACAAGTACAAAAAGTATAGTTCTTTTGAACTTATCCCATGAATACAAAAAGGGCTGCCTTTTTCAGGTTGCCTCTCAGTGAAGAAAGACTATGGCAGCATAATCTTTATTCTGTGGCTGTTGCCATTCATTCTTAAGACCAGTGTCTTAATCTGATTCTTTGTGTTCAACAAACAATATCTAAAAATTAAGTATGAATGAATGCGTTGTGTTTTCTATGAAGATTTTGGTTTACACTTAAATAAGTTGGCATTAATTAGCCCTTGAATAATATAACTAGTGTGTGAGAAAAAACAAGTTGAAAGTTAGCACGTTAACAAGTTAGATAATTTTAAAATTGCCTCATATTGTTTGTGGTTTATTTATTTATTTATTTATTTTGGTTTTTGGCCCACACCGGCGGTGCTCAGGCGTTACTCCTGGCTATCTGCTCAGGAATAGCTCTTGGCAGCACAGGGGACCATATGGGACACCGGGATTTGAACCAACCACCTTTGGTCCTGGATCAGCTGCTTGCAAGGCAAACGCCACTGTGCTATCACTCCGGGCCCTGTTTGTGATTTTTTTAAAGAGAGAAATCTTTATACTTTATGTTTTGTGCTTGTATTATAAATACTATTATAACATATCACTTATTAGGTAGCATAACCACTACCTAAGGTGGCTATATCTTTATTAGTTTTATTTAACTTTGGGAACAAATTAGTAAACAGTGATTCCTGGGATTTGAGTGCTATAATAGCAGGGATGATATTTTCCTTGTACAGAGTGAAGTTGGATTTTATCGCAACACCTTATATAGTCCTCTAAGCACTGCCAAGAGTGATCCCTGAATGCAGAACCAGGAGTGAGCCCTATGCAGCTTGTGTGATCTCAAAAGAAAACAAAACAAAGACATGAAAAACAGTGATTCGTTTCATTTTATAAACAATCATCAAGATACAAAATAGGTCTACTTTCTGTCTCTGCGGAGATGAAAGTGCCTAAGGCAGAGGATCATTGACTCCCACATATGAGTTTTATTTTTCTCACCTGAAATTTTTTATTAAGTTAAAAGCTGGAAAATTTGCTATAAAAATTTAAACTCCTACTTTTCAGTTCTGGAGGCTAGCTTTTGCTGGCATGGAGTTTGGGGGAAGGCTCGGGCCAAAGACCTTCACCCTAGCTTAGGGGGTTGTGGGAGGCCAGGGAGGCTCCCAGTCATTTCCCCTCTCCTTCCTCCAGGATTCCAGGGTTATCCTGGGTGCCTGCCCAAGGGTTAGGGCTAAGAGCTGTCACTTGAAACTTTTTTTCTCACCAGGCTCCATTTTCAAAACCAGGCATATAGTATAGATTAATAGGATTTCCTATGATTTATGTATCTTTTGCATATGCACAATGTGCATCTTGTATTCTGCCCTTGCCCACCGCCCTACAAGCTCATTTCTAGTCCTTCATTCCCTCACCCCCATTCCTCATTACACCACAGTTAGCCTATTTTACCTTCAGTTCTTGGCTCCTCAAAAAGCAGATTATTATCCCCACACAAAGCCAGCTGCCCAACTGTACCCTAGGACTCAGTGGTCGGCAACCTTTTTTTTTTTTCAACTGAGTCAAATCTTGCCAAAACCACGATTGAAATTTATTTTGAGAGCCACACAGGGCGTGCACTGACAGAGGCTAGGAGCAGAGTCCTGACTCCTGGAGCGGCCGCCCGGCACACAGAAGAGCCAAATTAAAAGTGGAAAGAGCCATGTGTGGCTCGCCAGTCGCAGATTGCGGACCACTGCCCTAAGTGATAAGATAGACAGACTCTTGGCCTGAGAAGATCCCAATACACTGTTGCTATTGATCTACTCTCAGAGGCCCCCTTTACTCCTCCTTCCTTCATTGTAGACCTTTGCTTGCTAAGAGACTCGGTTTCTGAGAAGTCGCGGCTCAAGAATTTTTCCTGATATGGGACTATCGTCAGCCGGTTATCAGACTGCAAAGCCAAATCACAGACCAAAGTTGTGCATCAGATTTAACACACCCCTTACTATTTCAAAAGACATAAGAGGGACATATATATATCTTTTGAATATCTTATATGTACCATATTTTCCTGTGTATAAGACGACTGGGAGTATAAGACGACCCCCTAATTTTGCAGTTAAAACATAGGTTTAGGCCTATATTCGCTGTATCAGACAGAACGTTCCTGTGTTGCAACTGTATGTACCACAGTGAGCCAATCACAACAAGCAAAGGTTCAAAGGTTCTACTGTCATAGACTTCTCTCTGACTCTGGCCAATCTGAGCAGGCTTTTTACAGTGTAGATTCGGGTCCAGAACATTGTCTAATTTGCATGCATCAAAAGTCTGCTTGGATTGGCTGAGTTAGAGAGGCAGTCCGAGCAGCCTAGCAGTGATTGGTGCAGGATCGAGTTGGAAAATTAGTTTTGTGGCAATATTCAGACAATTTTTGTTTAGCGGCATATTGAAACATTTTTTGGGATATACTCGGCGTATAAGATGACCCCCGATTTTCGGTTGACATTTTTTGTTTCAAAAGTCGTCTTATATGCTGGAAAATACAGTATAACCTTAACAGCTATAACTCTTACTGAATATTCTCTTATACAGTGACAATTTTCCCCACTGTTTTGTCTGTTCTTCTCTTTGTGATCTGTTCAATAAGGAATTCTGGTAGAAGAGTCCCTCAGCTTAGAGCTTAACTAGAACCAAATTACAGGGATTGTTGGACTTGTTCCTGCGGCCCCCATATGCACTGATAAAGCCACATGGCATTGTTCCTCTTTTGCATAGGCACATTAAAATGGGAAAATACTATACATACAAACAAGTTCTTATCTAATAGAAATAGGAGCACACAATCTTGTAATGCAGTGGGACCTTACACCCTGAACATTCTCATAATGACTTGGCTCAGACCACAGAAGAACGGGCATTGTCCATTCATTCCTAAACCAGGGAATCCATCTACAAAACAACCATGGTTGTCTATAACATCACCTGGAAGCAATCCTCTACCAGGGAAGACGCTACCACTACCTGGCATTGACCTACTCCAAAGAGGGTTCCCTTAACACCCAGAAGACTTATCAACAGCAACACCCTGCTTTCAGGGTAGAGCTCTCCACATTGCCCTCTAATTGTGAGGTGAAACTACAGGACACTCCACATCATCCTGACTTCGATATAGGATATGCACAAAATCCAGGATCTTTAACTACAGAAACCTGATACCAACAATAGTGACTGTGCAGAAATAAAGTTTATTGGCACTATAGACAATGACTTGGGTTGGACAACCTAGTATGCCTGGAGCCTAGAAATGGTCATATGCCAGAAAACTTCAGGGGTAAGGTCTCCTTGTATTTAGATCAAGGCTTTTCCATTCCATATCCCCCAAATTTTGCTGGGCCTATGCAAACAACAATTGCCACTCTAACACGTTTGTACTGTATTTCTTTAACTCTTATTCTTTTTTTTTTTGGGGGGGGGTACACCCAGCAGTGCTCAGGGGTTACTCCTGGCTATCTGTTCAGAAATAGCTCCTGGCAGCCACAGGAAACCATATGGGATGCCAGGATTCGAACCAACCACCTAAAGTCCTGGATCCGCTGCTTGCAAGGCAAACGCCGCTGTGCTATCTCTCTGGCCCCTTTAACTCTTATTCTTAAAAAGAAGAAAGAGAAGAAGAAAGGCTTATTAAACCTTGTGCTTGACCTTTAATGAGTTAATTGGTGATTCAATGATTTTCAAAAATATACTTGCTACTGAACCTTTCTTTCTCTTCCATCTCATTAGTTTCTCTATTTTTTAAATAACGTTGCCTTTGCTCTTCCTGAAATAAATGTATTATGATCAATTGTCTCAACTCAGTGATATATTTTCTTTAAATAAATTTAAAAAAATTTGAACTCCTAGTCTGCTTGAATCAAAGTCTGCTCTCAGTTCTGTACTCCTGTATTACTTTGACAGACTGAGGCCCAGGGGAGATTTTCACTTGACATTGCTCTGTTTCACCTCATTCCTCAGTCCTTCAGAATATTTCCTATCCCAGGAACTTCACATATTTCTGTTATCTCCCCAGAAAATCTGCATAACTGCTGTCCTTGAGTTCAGAGCTGACACTTGATTTTTAAGACCTTACACAACCTTACACAGTGCAATTTTTTCACTTGCTTTTATTTCCTGCTTCATGTTTTAATTATCTAAAAGGTAGACTAAAAATGTGTAGAAACATAAGAAAATGTATGTATATTAACTTAACACATTTAGACTCTATTTGACATATTTTAGCCAGATTATTCAGGAAAATCAGTGTGTTTTTGGACATAATTGGCAAATAGGTTTAGAAGAAGAAAGTAGAATGATAATTTATAATTTATTCATGTCTCTATTCTTTTAAACCTTCTAAATTTTTTAAGTACAAAAAACTTTTAACTATAATATATTGAAATAAAGAAGTACATTTAAATTCATATTTTGATTATGAAATTTAAGGATCAGAAAGATAGATATTATAGTAGATAGGGTACTTGCCTTGCATGCAACTGAACAGATTTGATCCCTGGCATCCCTGATGAATGCCACTGCATATGACCCCAAAACCAGAAAGAAAAAAATTAGAGACTATCATGGAAATTCTCCCATACAGTTCATAAACACGGGTATACTGAAGTTAAAATAATTATACATTACTTTTTAAAATTTAGTTTCTGGTAGTATGGATTTGTAGGATAAAAATATTGAAAAGAGCATCTATGTAAAGATTATTACTAGTATAAAGGTAAAGGAAGTAGGGGAACTAATAATAGCTGATAGAAACAAGGATAAAGTAATGGGGCCAGAATGATAACACAGCAGTGGGCATTTGCTTTGCACAAGGTCAACTCTGGTTCGAGTCCCAGCATTCCATATGGACCCCCCAGCCTGCAGGAGCAACTTCTGAGCACAGAGCCAGGAGTAACTCCTGAGTGCAGCCGATGTGACCCCCAAAACAAAACACACACACACACACACACACACACACACACACACACGAAAATAAATAGAGGTAAAGTAAATCTAACTGAACTTGGAAGAATTCTGTCAACAATTCATCCTTTTATGTGGTCAGTGAGACCTTCTGTGGCTCAACCTTGAATCTTCCTTTCTTGTCCTTCAGGATGTGGTGGTGGTGGGAGAAGAAAACTTCACAACCCCTTGCTACATTCAGCTGGATTCAGAGGCCTGCCATCTCCTCACAGAGGACCTCAGCACCTATGCCTTAGTGGGCCAGCCCACCACCAAAATGGCTGCCAAACGCCTGAAACTGGCCATCTTTGGACCCCTCTGTTGTTCCTCTCTGGAGTACAGCATACGTGTCTACTGTCTGGATGACAACTTCGATGTTCTGAAAGTAAGTGTCTTCTGCCTGACCCAGACCTCCCTACAGAGCAGGATACAAGATGCCTGTGCAGAGAAGATGAATCTGTGTGCATGAATCCACTCAAGTGTGTGTTCACTAGTGTTTGGCCTTAGAGGAGGCAGCTTGAAGAAACACAATTCTCAAAAGCCATGCTGATAAATGAACTATTTCTTTTATATGGACTTGTCTCATGGGCTACTTCTATTTACCTTCCTTGTTTTCTTTCTTTCTTTCTTTCTTTCTTTCTTTCTTTCTTTCTTTCTTTCTTTCTTTCTTTCTTTCTTTCTTTCTTTCTTTCTTTCTTTCTTTCTTTCTTTCTTTCTTTCTTTCTTTCTTTCTTTCTTTCTTTCTTTCTTTCTTTCTTTCTTTCTTTCTTTCTTTCTTTCTTTCTTTCTTTCTTTCTTTCTTTCTTTCTTTCTTTCTTTCTTTCTTTCTTTCTTTCTTTCTTTTTTTTTTGTGGTTTTTGGGTCACACCCAGCAGTGCTCAGGGGTTATTCCTGGCTCCAGGCTCAGAAATTGCTCCTGGCAGGTACAGGGGACCATATGGGACCCCGGGATTCGAACCGATGACCTCCTGCATGAAAGGCAAACGCCTTACCTCCATGCTATCTCTCCAGCCCCCTTCCTTGTTTTCTTTTAATAAAAATTTAGAAGGGGAAGCATTTGCTAAAGAGATCTATGGATGGTAAATAGCATGCTTCCATATTTATCTCAGCTGTGTTATTCCTATAACAGGAATTGACATAATTATTTGCACTCTATGTTTCTTTTGTTTGCTGTTTCATTTATATGCTTTCCCATTATTTTTATGAGGACTATGAGGAAGAGTTAGCAGTTGACAATAGGCTCTTTACAGAAGAAATGAGCTTAATTCTAAGTGCTTTTATTACCATTCATTTGATCCCATTTGCAACTTCAGTGAGTGCCTTTGAAGAAGTTAGATGTAGAAGAAGGAGGGATGACCAAATAAGCCAAGGATCGACAGAGTTGTACCAGGGATGGATATGTGAATTTACCTGGAGATTTAATAGAAGAATTTTGGAGGAAATCTTGAAAATGAGCTAATATTAGTGAGTAGCCATTATTGAGGGCAGGATGTGATGCACACAAATGGAAAATATTTCAGATGTTTAGATAAAAAGAATGGTGTGAAGCAACATAGAGAAGACATTAACTGGCTCTAATGTGGGCAAGATCTGTCTTATCAGTTTAGAGTGTCAGAAAGAAGTGATTGTGCTGTTCAGGAAGAGAGCTGAGATGAAGTTATTAATGGAGAGTTACAGAAGAGATTTAAACAGATGGAGGGCGTAATTATGTGTACCATATGTCTTAGGAATATTAGTGTAACTTTAGGGGGGAAATGGTGTGAGGCCTGCTAAACTTGACTACGGATAGGAATGATACTGGGGCATTTACAACAATTGGGAACCATCTGTGGTCAGAGAGAATTTGAAATAGTCCCAGGAACCAATTATATGGTGTTGGTTTTTGTCATCCACATGGTTCAGAAGAAGAAAATAAAAATAAAAAGCACATAAAAATGTTCCTGGAAGTTTCCTGTGTGCAGGAAAATTAAAAAAAAATTTTTTTTGTTTTTTTTTGGGGGGGTCACACCTGGCAGCATTCAGGGGTTACTACTGGCTCTGTGCTCAGAAAATTGCCCCTGGCAGGCACGGGGGACCATATGGGATGCCAGGATTCGAACCACTGTCCTTCTGCATGAAAGGCAAACACCTTGCTATCTCTTCGGCCCCTAAAAAAAATTTTTGTTGTCTTCTTGGTCACACTCAGTTTGACTCAGGACTTCTGGTGCTGCATTCAGAGATCATTCCTGGTGGGCTCCAAAGACCACCTGGACTGCAGTGATTGAGCCTGGATTTTTTGTATGCAAGGCAAACACCCTGCCCATTTTACTATCACTCTGGCCCCCCCAAAAGATTTTATAGTAATTCGTGTTATCTTAGAAATCACCCTATCAAATTCCAAGATTCCTATGTTGCATATAAGTAATTCAACTCAGAAAGATGAATAAATAACTTCGACTAAGTTACTAACTGTAAAGTGTTGTTCCATGGTAAAAGTAGTATTTGGAAAAGCCAGGTCATAGAACTGGAATCAAGATGAGTTTTGCTGTTGCAAGGAAAGAAAGGCTGCTAGACATGGAACCATACAGGAAATATATAAAATAGGAGAAAGTGTGTCAAGGGGTTACTGGCAAAATTTGCTCCTGAAAATTAAGCTGTTTTCTTTCAGAGTTCTTTTTTTTTTTTTTTTTTTGGTTTTTGTTTTTTGGGCCACACCCGGCGGTGCTCAGGGGTTACTCCTGGCTGTCTGCTCAAAAATAGCTCCTGGCAGGCACGGGGGACCATATGGGACACCGGGATTCGAACCAACCACCTTTGGTCCTGGATCGGCTGCTTGCAAGGCAAACACCGCTGTGCTATCTCTCCGGGCCCTCTTTCAGAGTTCTTATCCTGAAGCAGTTTGGGGTCATGGAAATTGAGAGTTGCTAGATGGATTCAGGAAGGGGAAAAAATGCAATCTGTCAATGGATCTACTTCTGTTTATTACTGATTGAGGTTCTGTGCTACACAATACTGTTAATCATGGTTTCTCATGCATATTAACCACACCATACTCATTACTACATCCTTTCCCTAAATACCCTAATGTCCATCACTTCCAACTATCCCCCAATCATCGACCACAATTCAGTTGAAGAGGTCAATTTTTCCATTGTGTTGCCTTATGTACTTTGTTTCTAACTTGCTGTGTATCTTTAAATCACAGCAATGATATGAACAAAAATCATTTCTTTAAATGTCCCTTTTTACTTTTGATGATCAGAACAGTAAAACGTTATATTTTGCAAAAATAATGATGTGGGGGCCAGAGCAATAGTACAGTGGTAGGGTGCTTGCATCGCATGTTGGCCAATCCATGTTGAACCTTAGTTTGATCCTCAGTGTCCCATATGGTCCCCCTAGCCTGGAGCGATTTCTGGAGCACATAGCAAGGAGTAACCCCTGAACATCACAGGGAGTGGCCCAAAAAGCAAAAAGAAAATGTGAACATGTAGTGTTTATAATATAAACTTTAAGATTACTGAAATAGCATTCCTTGAGAATGTATCTATATACTCAAGTATAAGCCGAACTTCGTGCCAACAAGTTTTATGCCGTAAAACCCAAAATTGGCTTATACTCAGGTCATGCAGGTTATTTGATTCAGCAAATTAAATGCATGTAGTTTCCAGTCATCTGCCATCTGCTGGAGGGGGCGGTGCTTCAACTCAGTCCACAAGTCACCACTGAGCTAAAGAGGTAGGCGGCTGAACTGAACCGGATGCCACTGAACTATTTAATCCACAATATTCTGCATTTTGTCGAGACCGACAGCGGTGACGGTGATATCTGTGAACTCAGTGATGCTGACAATGTCTATGCTGATATCCTCCCATCAGATACAGCTGACGCTCTGTTTGGACGTATAGATGAGGAGGAATCCAGTTTGGAAGGATTTTAACCTTTGTGATTTAGCTTAATTATCTGTTAAGCTATGGTTTTCTGCACTTTATTTGAAGTGTTGCTAGTTTACAGTTTTTCTTTAGCAATAAATATCGAAAAACATTTAACCTACTGATTCCTCAATTATTGTAATTCAGGGGTCTCAAACTCAACTTACCTGGGGGCCGCAGGAGGTAAAATGGGGGTGATCCTTGAGTGCAAAGTCAGTAGTAAGCCTTGAACGTTGTGGGGTGTGACCCAAACAACTAAAACAAAACAAAACAAAAAAAGATTCCACAAAATGTTGTATGGAGGGCCATTTGTGACCTGCGGGCTGCGAGTTTGAGACCCCTGTAATGTAATTGTTTTGGGTATATATTTTATTGTTGGGGGGGTCATACCCTGTAGCACTCAAGGGTTATTTCTGGCTTTGTGCTCAGAAATCACTCCTAGCAGTTTTAGTGGACCATATGGGATGCTAGGATTTGAACCAGGGTCCATCCTGTGTTGTCTGTGAGCAAGGCAAATGCCTTATCACTGTGCTATGGCTCCAAACCCTATATTTTTATTTTTGAAATTTACCAGTGGCTGCTGCATTTTCTACCTTGGCTTATATTTGAGTCACTAAGTTTTCCCAGTTATATGGTAAAATTAGGTGGTTGGCCTATACTCAGGTCAGCTTATACTTGAGTATATATGGTAATTTTTAAAATGATTTATATATTTAATCTTTATTTAAGCACCATGATTACAAGCATGATTGTAGTTGGATTTCAGTCATGAACAGAACATGGCCCTTCACCAATGCAACATTCCCACCACCAGTGTTCCCCCTCCCTCCTTCCCTACCCTTGCCTGTATTTAAGACAGGCATTCTATTTCTCTCACTCATTATGATAGATGTTAGTGTAGTAGATGCCCTTTATATATTTTTCTTGCTTGATTGCTATGACAAGTACTTCCAGTATTATGTTGAATAAGAGTGGTGAGAAGGGATAACATTGTCTTGTGTCATATTTGAGAAGAATGGCTATCAGTTTTTCTCCATTGACTACAACATTTGCAATGGTTGTGGTAAATGGCCTTGGCTATATTGGAAAAGTTTCTTCCATTCCTATCTTGTTGAGAGATTTTTTTTTTAATTTGTGGGTATTTGACTTTATCTGCATCTACTCATATGATCATATTTTTTTCTTTTGTTGATATGATGTATTTCATTGATTGACTTGCATATGTTAAACCATCCTTGCATCTCTGGAGTGAATCCTACTTGGTCATGGGGTATGACTTCTTTAATGAGATGTTGGTTCCTATTTGCTAGGATTCTGTTGAGGTTCTTTGTACCTGTGTTCATCAGAGATACTGGTCTGTAGGATTTTTTTGTGTGAGTGTGTGTGACCTCTTTCTCTGATTTTGCTATCAATAGATTTTAGCTTCTTAAAAACTACTTGGGAATGTTTCTGTTTCTTCAGTTTCTTGGAAGAACCTGAAAAGGGTTGGCAATAGATCCTCTTGAAAGGTTTGAAAAAATTGTTGGTGAATCCAACACCCTAGGCCAATAAAGCAGTTAGCCTGGACTTTTGTTTTTTGGGAAGATTTTGATTACCATTTTAATTTACTCAATAATATGTCAGTTAAGATACAGCAGATCATCATTGTTCAACCTTGGGAGGTTTCACTAGTCCAATAATTTATTTATTTTCCGGTTCTCTTGTTTTGTGGCATAGTTTCTCCAAGTAATCTCAGATATTCCTTTGAATTTCTGTATTATCTGTAGTAGTAATCTCTCTCTTTTTATTTCTAATTCAGTTTATTAAGTCTTTCTTTCTCCTTTTCTTTGTGAGTTTTGCTAGTAGTTTATTGATCTTGTTTATATTTCAGTGAACCAATGCTTACTTTCATTGATCTTTCTGATTATTTTTGGGGTTTCCAGTTCATTAATTTCTGCTCTAAACTTTATTATTTCCACTGCCTATTTTTTGGAAAGTCACAACCTTACTCCTGGCTCTGCACTCAGAAATTGCTCCTAGCCAACTCGGGGGACCATATGGGATGCCAGGAATCAAATCCGGGTCCATCCCAGGTTGGCCGCATGCAAGTAAAATGTCCTACCACTGTTCTATCTTTCCAGACCTGTCTACCTATTTAGATTTCATTTTGTTGATCACTCTTCATGTCATTAACTTATTTATGTAGTCCCTTCTTCCTTCTTGATAAGTGCTTGGAAAGTTCTAAATTTTCCTTTTCTTACTGCTTTTGCTGTGTCCTACAAATTCTGATAATTCGTGTTTTCATTTTTGTTTGTTTCCAGGAATCTTGATTTTCTCGCTGAAACACTAATTGTTCATTAGAGAGCTGTTTAATTTCCTGGTGGAAATTTTTTTCCTGTGTGTTATGAGTGGGTAGCTTATAAAATTTCTGTCCTCTAGATTTTATGCAGGTATGTACTATGAGCCAGCATGTTGTCTATTCTGGGGAAAGCAGTGGAGAATAATATGTATCCATTTTTCTGTGGACAAAGAGCCTGAGATATATTTTCTAAACCCCTCTTCTTTTTCACCTTTTAGAGTCAGTATATTCTTGTTACCATATTTTCTGGCATATAAGACGACTTTTGAAACAAAAAA
Organism: Suncus etruscus; assembly: GCF_024139225.1. Lineage (NCBI taxonomy): Eukaryota > Metazoa > Chordata > Mammalia > Eulipotyphla > Soricidae > Suncus > Suncus etruscus. Next base: position 83,938,467 of record NC_064863.1, on the reverse strand, counting down.
AAGTCAACCGAAAATCGGGGGTCATCTTATACGAGTATATTCCGACAAATGTTTCAATATGCTGCTAAAAGAAAATTGTCTGAATATTGCCACAAAACAAATTTTCCAACTCGATCCTGCACCAATCACTGCAAGGCTGCTCGGACCGCCTCTCTAACTCAGCCAATCAAAGCAGGCTTTTTATGCATGCAAATTAGACAATGTTCTGGTCCCAAATCTACACTGTAAAAAGCCTGCTCAGATTGGCCAGAGTCAGAGAGGACATCGATTACAGTATAACCTTTGAACCTTTGCTTGTTGTGATTGGCTCACTGTGGTATATGAGCACAAGAACACATACAGCACATGCAGCACAGGAACATTCTGTCTGTTACAGCGAATATAGGCCTAAACCTATGTTTTAACTGCAAAATTAGGGGGTCATTTTATACACCCAGTCGTCTTATATGGCGGCAAATATGGTAAGTTTTATTTGTGGACCTATCAAGGGTGACAGGGTGGTGTTGAAGTTTCCCACTAATATTGTCTTGCTATTGATATCTTCTCTCAAATATCTCAGGAATTCTATTAAATATTTTTTCTGATCTCTCATTGGATGTGTATATGTTTAGGAGTATGATTTCTTCCTGTTTTACATATTCCTTTATTATTAAGTAATGTTCATCACTTAGCACAGCTGTAGGGCGTTAGCCTTGCATGCAGTAATCCAAGATGGATGGTGGTTCAAATTCCGGCATCCCATGTGGTCCCTCGTGCCTACCAGTAGCAATTTCTGAGCTCAAAGCAAAGAGCAATCCCTGTGCACTGCTGGATGTGACAGGAAAGAAAGAAAGAAAGAAAGAAAAAGAAAGAAAGAAAGAAAGAAAGAAAGAAAGAAAGAAAGAAAGAAAGAAAGAAAGAAAGAAAGAAAGAAAGAAAGAAAGAAAGAAAGAAAGAAAGAAAGAAAGAAAGAAAGAAAGAAAGAAAGAAGAAAGAAGGAAGGAAGGAAGGAAGGAAGGAAGGAAGAAGAAAGAAAGAAAGAAGAGAGAGAAAGAGAAAGAAAGAAGGAAGGAAGGAAGAAAGGAAAGAAGGAAGGAAGGAAGGAAGGAAGGAAGGAAGGAAGAAAGGAAAGAAGGAAGGAAGGAAGGAAGGAAGGAAGGAAGGAAGGAAGGAAGGAAGGGGGCCGGAGAGATAGTATGGAGGTAAGGCGTTTGCCTTTCATGCAGGAGGTCATCGGTTTAAATCCCGGTGTCCCATATGGTCCCCCGTGCCTGCCAGGAGCAATTTCTGAGCCTGGAGCTAGGAATAACCCCTGAGTACTGCTGGGTGTGATCGAAAAACCACAAAAAAAGAAGAAAGAAAGAAAGAAAGAAGAAGAAGAAGAAGAAGAAGAAGAAGAAGAAGAAGAAGAAGAAGAAGAAGAAGAAGAAGAAGAAGAAGAAGAAGAAGAGGAGGAGGAGGAGGAGGAGGAGGAGGAGAAGAAGAAGAAGAAGAAGAAGAAGAAGAAGAAGAAGAAGAAGAAGAAGAAGAAGAAGAAGAAGGGAAGGAAGGAAGGAAGGAAGGAAGAAAGAAAGAAAGAATGAAAGAAAGAAAGAAAGAAAAGAAATGTTCATCTTTGACCCTTATAACCATTTTTAGTCTCTAGTTTTTTTCATCTGATATTAGTATAGCTACCTAGCCTTTTTAAGCAAGTTGTTTGCTTGAATGATTTTTCTCGAATCTTTGACTTTGAGTCTATGTTTGTTCTGGCTGTTCAGATGTGTTTTTTTTGTAGGCAGAGTAATGTAAAATTTAGCATTTTGATCCATTTTGCCACACTGTGCCTAACTTGTGCATTTAGTCCATTGACATTGAAAGATATACTTGTCATGGGATTTAGTGTTATCTTTTTGTAGGAGTTTGGTGTGTCTCTAGTTGTCTTCTCTTAAAGTGACCTTTCAGTTTGGCTTTTTCCTTCAGTTTGGCTCTTAAGGTTGGCTTTGAGAATTTGTTTATCTGTAAAGCTGTACATCATTCCTTCTAACTGAATAATGAAATACTGGTGACTTACTCTTTCAGAATCATTTATTGAGTTTTGTCACCATATTCCACAATGACCTTTGGACCTTGAGGGTTGCTTGTGACAAATCTGCTGTAAAACTTAAGGATATATCTTTGTATATAATTTCCTTATTTGACCTTGCTGCCTTCAGTATTCTATCCCTATCTATGGCATTCATATTTTTACTATAATGTGTCTTGAGGTGCTTTTCTTTGGCTCTCTTTTGGCTGGTACTTTACAGGCATGCAGAATTTGGTTGCATGCAGAGTTTAGCTCTGGCAGTTTCTCTGCAATGATGTCCTAGACTTTTTATTCTTCATGGGGATTTTCTTCTGGGTCTCTGGGACTCAAAGGATTTTTATGTTGTTTTTGTTGACTTTATCAGACTTCTATTTTCATCTGTTCACATTACTTAGTGATTTTTTCATTGTTTGGTCATTTGTTTTAAGGTTCTTTTCTAACCTCTTCTGTTGTAAATATTGTAAAATCTCATCTTCCAGCTCAACGATTCTGTCTTTACTTGCTGTTTCTCTCTTGGACAGGCTTTCCAGTGAGCTTTTCATTTTACCTACACATTTTTTCACTCTGTTATTTCAGCTTGAAGTTTTCTCATTTCTACTTTTATAACCTCTTGATTTTTATTTATGGTTCATTCATTCCATGGTTTCTTTGAGTTCTTTGAGCCATTTTTCCATATTTTTCTCTTTATAGTCTTTATCAGAGAGGAATTATAGTAGTCAGCATTTATTGGTTTTGCAAAGCTACCATCATCATTCTCTAAGCATTGTGGTGTTTTGTGTTGTTTTTCCATTGTGTTCTTTGCATTGTGGTGTTTTCTATGTGTTGTGCTGGGGTTCATTAACTAGAGAATATTCTTGATTCTGTGGAGTAGGGATTGAGAATCACCACACCTCAGGTACACCCTCCTGCTGTTTCACTTCAGAGCACAACGTGGGTGCTGGTCACTTGAATCCTCCAGAGTTCTGGGGGAGCTTGCTAAGCCTCTGGTAATCTCTCCTACTGGTTCCCTTCTTAGTTGGGCACTGGGTGCTTTCAGCCTCTGGAGAGCTGAGAAAGCTTGCCATACTGCTGGTTAACCCTCCTGCTGATTTCCATCAGAGCAGTGGAGCTGGGGCAGTTCACCTGCCACCTCTCAAAAATGTGATTCTTTTAGGCACTATCCATATAGGATTAGTCCTAGGTTTATTTTTCTTAGCAGAAATTATTTCAATGGGTTTGTGAAGGCTTAGAAAGTAGATTGTTTAATAATTCCAAGAAATTCCATTGTAAAAAGTATAATCTGGAAGATTTAATTGATATTTTAAATATTTCTTGTACATATATTTATTCATAGACAGAATCATTATATTTAGGCACTCTGACTTTTTGTCCTAATAGTTACCCACAACTCCACTCTAAAAAATTTTTGTTTTGTTTTTGGGCCTCATCCTGTCGTGCTCATTGGTTACTTTTGGCTCTGAACCCAGGAATAACTCCTGAAAATGCATAGAGAATTAATGGGATGCCAGGGATCAAACTTGAGTTGGCAAGGCAAATACTATACCCACTGTACTAACTCTGATGGTTGATTTTTAGGCATAGAATACCAATACCAGCAGTGTCATCATACCTTCACCAATGTTTATATTCTCTCTTTCCCTCCTCCTTAACAAACATATTTTAAGGTTTGGTATAGTTTGGATTGTTTTCAATGTTGGTGAATCTGTTCTTTGGATATACAGCAATACCACTGTCTCACATTTACCAGTATAACTGAGAGTTCCGATCTCTATTTCCCCTTTCCTTGCCTTTCTCATTTTTCTTTCTTCTTTGTTTCTTGTTCTTTCATTCTCTGTCTTTCTCCTTATGCGTTGGGTTCCTTATGCTCTGTATGCTCTGGTGTTGTAGACATCCCCCATTACTGCATTACATTGACTCATTCAGTTATTTTATATTCATTTCCTCTTAATAGATTTTATACAGTAGTTCCACTAAGTACCCACTTGCCAAGGTCTCTGACTATATTGCAGCCTCTTCATAATTTTCAGTGACCTAACCTTGCTGGATTTTTCAGTGGACTTTACTCTTCAAACCATTCCACTCAATCTCTTCTAACTTAATCCGGACCTTCATGAAAATGACCTGACTTCCTTATTTGTCCTTTGAGCTAAGTTACTTGTGCTTTAAGCTCATCCCTCTCCAACCTAGTAAAGCAAATGAAACCAGAAATTGGGTCTTCCCAGACAATATCTTCTAATGGTGTCTGCTATGTATTGGGAATTCTTTGTGAAATGCAAAAACATTCACAGAAATGGTTAAGATTGCATCACT